>NW_015174922.1:189138-198087 GCF_001447785.1 Gekko japonicus
ACACTGTCTAACCATCTCATCCTTTGCTGCTCATTCCGTCTTCTTTGACCTTCAGTCTTTCCCAGCATCAGGGTCTTCTTCTCCAGGGAGTGCTCCCTTCTCATTGGGTGGCCAAAGTCTTTGAGCTTCAGTTTCATTATCTGGCCTTCCAGGGAACAGTCAGGGTTGATTTCTTTTAGGATTGACTGATTTGATCTCCTTGCAGTCCAAGGGACTCTCAAGAGTCTTCTCCAGAACCACAGTTCAAAAGAATCTATTCTTCAGCGCTTGGCCTTCCTTATAGTCTCACAGCCATACATGACTACTGGGAATACCATTGCTTTGACCATGCGGACTTTTGTTGGCAGGGTGATGTCTCTACTTTTTATCATGCTGTTTAGGTTCGCCATCACTTTCCTCCCAAGGAGCAGGCGTCTTTTAATTTCATGACTACTGTCACAGTCTGCAGTGATCTGGGATCCCAGGAACGTGAAGTCTGTCACTACTTCCACAGCTTCCCCTTCTATTTGCCAAGGAGTGATGGGGCCGGATGCCATGATCTTAGTTTTTTTGATGTTGAGCTTCAAGCCCACTTTTGCGCTCTCCTCTTTTACCCTGAGCAAGAGGCTCTTTAGGTCCTCTTCCCTTTCTGCCATTAGAGTGGTATCGTCTGCATATCTGAGGTTGTTGATCTTTTTCCCAGCAATCTTAATCCCCACAACACCAAAAACGGAACTGAGGCGGAGAGCGATCCCACAGCAGAACAGGGAGGGACACACCCCCAGAGGCAGCGCAGAGGGGTAAGCTAAGGGTAGAGAGACCACAAAGTCTGGAATTCCCCAAACGAGCTGAGGCCATTAATGTAATTGCTAATGCACTTAAAAAAAAACAACCCACCACCACCGAAGAAGAGCGAGTTACTTTCTAAGCACCTTCATTAGCCACCGAAGAGCTTCCAAGCTCCTCTGGTGTAATTACTGTTCAGCTCAATTACTAAGGTGCATTATATGAACGGCCTGAAAGACTTTCATGTTCCTGGTCTAAATATCTAGCGCAGCAGTTCTGAAACTGCAGGTACACACTAGTTAACACTTCGGAGCTGCTTAGCATGTCATGAAAAAAAGACATTATTTCATTGAAGGCTCCCGGGATCTCAAATGGCTGGATGTTGCCCGCTGCGTCTCTGTATGTTTGATTACCATCGTTTTGTCTGTTCCCTGTCGGCCATTGCTGAGGGCCAGTGATAATGTCAGGCCCCTGGATATATGTTTTGCTGTGCTTTCCTAGATCTCAAACTGCTGGATGTTACCCGCTGCGTCTCTGTATGATTTATTACCATCGTTTTGTCTGTTCCCTGTCGGCCATTGCTGAGGGCCAGTGATAATGTCAGGTTCCCCCAGTGCAGAGAGGCCTTAGAATTAGAGAATGCATGGTGAATTTCGGCATAAGTTGTGGCTCTGGGCTCGTGTTCCTCTATCCCGATACTTCCCGCTTGGCTTTCCCCCAAGGAGCTCAGAAAAACATACATGGTTATTGCTTTCCCCTGTTTCTCCACACAACCCTCTAAGCTAAATTAGGTGGGGGGTGTCTGACTGACCCAAAGTCACCAGTGGACAGATGGGGATTTGATGCTGGGGTCTCCCACCTTTTTGAGCCTATGGACATCTTTGGAATCCAGATATAGGCTGGTGGGCACAACCACAAAATGGCTGCCACATGAGGAGGAGGAGGAGGAGGAGGAGAAGAGATTGGATTTATACCCCATGGCCCTTCACTACACAAAGGAGTCTCAGAGTGGCTTACAAACTCCTCTCCCTTCCCCTCCCCACAACAGACACCCTGGGAGGTAGACGGGGCTGAGGGGGCTCTTTTGAGGACTGCTCTTGAGAGAACAGCTCTGAAAGATCTTGTGACTGACTCAAGGTCACATGACTGACTCAAGAGGAGGAGGAGAGATTGGATTTATATCCCACCATTCAGAGCGGCTTACAATCACCTTTCCCTTCCCCTCCCCACAACAGACACCCCGTGAGGTAGGTGGGGCTGAGAGAGCTCTATGGAGAACTGCTCTTTCCAGAACAGCTCTGAGAAAACAACCCAAGGTCTCACCAGCAGCTGCATGTGGAGAAGTAGGGAATCAAACCCAGTTCTCCCAGATTAGAGTCCGCGCTCCTAACCGTCACACCGACCTGGCGAAGCCGACCACACAGAGGAAGCCCAAGTGCTGGACAAAAGAAGGGTAATTCAACAGATCCCCTGGGAAAGAGGCATGAGTGCGAGAGAGTGGGGGCAACTGCCACTGAAACAGCTTTTTAAGATCTGCGCAGCCAATTGCCTCTCCGGGGGGCACTCAGAAGCCCTGCTGGGCAAGAGCCCCGCCCACTTCTAAAAACACACGATGGGCACCAGGAAAGGGGTCAGTGAGTGCCGTGGCACCCACGGGCACCATGTTGGCGACACCTAGTCCATCATCCTAACCAGCGTTCCCTCTCAGCTGAGTCAGTGTGAGCTAGCTCGCAGTTCTTTAGCCTCCGGCTCACACATTTTTGTCTTCACTCAGGAAGGACGGCTCCAGGGCAAACTAATTTATGCAGTGGCCAAAGTCATAAGAACATAAGAGACGCCAATGTTGGATCAGGCCAAAGGCCCATCCAGTCCAACACTCTGTGTCACACAGTGGCCAGAAATACCAGTGCCATCAGGAGGTCCAGCAGTGGGGCCAGGACATTAGAAGCCCTCCCACTGTTGACCCCCCCCCCAAGCACCAAGAAGACAGAGCATCACTTGCCCCAGAGCCCCTAGCTATACCTTGTGGCTAATAGCCACTGATGGACCTCTGCTCCATATGCTTATCTAATTCCCTTTTGAAGCTGTCCATGCTTGTAGCACCCACCACTTCCTGTGGCAGTGAATTCCATGTGTTAATCACTCTTTGGGTGAATAAGTACTTCCTTTTATCCGTTCTAACCCGACCGCTCAGCAATTTCATGGAGTGCCCACGGGTTCTTGTATTGTGAGAAAGGGAGAAAAGTACCTCTTTCTTTACCTGCTCTTTCCCATGCATAATCTTATAAACCTCGATCATGTCACCCCTCAGTCGTCTTTTCTCCAAGCTAAAGAGCCCTAAGCGCTTTAACCTTTCCTCATAGGGAAAGTGTTCCAACCCTTTTATCATTCGAGTTGCCCTTTTCTGCACTTTTTCCAAAGCTATAATATCCTTTTTAAGGTGTGGTGACCAGAACTGCACACAGTATTCCAAATGAGGTCGCACCATTGATTGAGTCACTTGCTCACAGCTTTAATGCCAGGAGCTCACAAAGTAGAATCTTCGCTCACAGGACTCCACGGCTTAGGGCGAAGCATCGATCCTAACCACTACACCACATTGCCTTTCGGATTTTCTTTCTGTAAGGAGGCCTGGCCGGATCAGGGAGCCATGCGGAGTAAGCTCTTCTACGGGTTACAAATCCTTACCCCCCCACACTGAAACGACGACTTATGGAGTACAAGGGGAAAGTGAGTCTACAATTTTAATTGGGGGGGGGGGAAGCATGATTCAAGTATCAGAAGTCTGGAAAATGCTGGGTTAGGACTACTAAAAATAGCACGTTTTGAAAATGTTGTGCCTAGAAATATATATATATGTATTTCTATTAGTCATGCTCATATCCAAATCTCTAAGGGACACGGCTGCCAAATGATGACTGCTTTGGTTTCACATGTCAAAACAATTTAGATCTTCAATCTGTGGGGGTGGGGGGAGCGAGAGCGACGGTTCTAATCCAAGACACCAAAAGCGCGGCTGTCGAGAACGCCTTTGGGGTCTTTTCTGGGAAAGGGAGAGCTATGGACTTCCTCCGGCTTTGACCGTTTTATTGAGAGAGGCTTATGAAGAATACGGGTCTGTCAGGGGAAGCGCTGGCAAACCAGGTGGAAAACTGCCCAAAGGCTGGTGCCCGGTCTGGCTCAACGGCACGTGTGAGAGCCAGGCTCGGCTGAGCCAGGCCGGTACTTTGCTGCCCGTGCCACACCTCAGAAAGGATATCAGACCACTGGGGAAAGTGCAGAAAAGGGCAACTAGGATGATAAAAGGGTTGGAACACTTTCCCTATGAGCAAAGGTTAAGGCGCTTGGGGCTCTTTAGCTTGGAGAAACGACGACTGAGGGGTGACACAATCGAGGTTTATAAGATTATGCATGGGATAGAGCAGGTCGAGAAAGAGGTACTTTTCTCCCTTTCTCATAAGAGAAGAACTCCTTGTGGGCACTCCATGAAATTGCTGAGCGGTCGGGTTAGAACGGATAAAAGGAAGTACTTCTGAAAGAGTGATTCACACATGGAATTCACTGCCACAGGAGGTGGCGGCAGCTACAAGCATGGACAGCTTCAAGAGGGAATTAGATAAACATATGGATCAGAGGTCCATCAGTGGCTCTTAGCCACAAGGAACTCTTGGTCTGGGGCAAGAGATGCTCTGTATTCTTGGTGCTTGGGGGGGGGGGCTGCTCCAACAGGAAGACTCTCCCAGAAGAACTTTAGCATGCTTGGAACTTCAGCTTCTTTCAGGGAAGGAAAAAAAAGAAGAGCAACAGGACAAGAACTGGGGTCAGAACAGAAGATGAGCCAGCAGGAGGACATGAGGAGACGTCTTTCAGCAAAGCTGTTGGACTCACCACGTGGAACAAGACGGGCGTCCGCTCCGCCATGGGCTGCTTCCCGGTGACGGAGAGCTGTGGGTTGGATCCCTCCAGCTGGTCGCGGAGTCTCTGCCGCCTCTGCTTCTCTTGGGCCTGCTCTTCTACCTGGTCTTCTTCTGTCCTACAAAACGCAAGAGTGGGCAACCCCGTTGGCTTCTGAACTGCTCAGAGACTCTGCCCCCCGCCCTCCTTGACAGCCCTCGCCCAAATGTCTCGTGCCCTGTTTCCACCACCGCTCCCCACGCTGGGCTTCCCTTGTGTCACCTGGTGCTTGGGCACCGGCCCTGCAGGTTGCAGGTGCCGGGTTCAGTCCCCAGCACCTCCAGTTAAAGGGTCTCCGTGCGGACATGCTGGGAATGACCTTCCTGTACTTGAGACCTCCGAGAGCGGCTGCGAGACAGAACAGAAGGCAACTAACGAGATTGGGCCCGCAGTTACACTGGGCCAATTTTGGGGCACCGTCCCCTTGATTTACAAGAGGCGTGGGAGGGGATTGGTATGGGGAAAGAAACAGGCGGCTTGGTTGCCTGGAGAGTAGGGAGGATTCACAGGGTTTTGATTCTTCAGCAACAGGACTAGTGAATCAACCTGGGGAAGGGCTGGGAGGGGGACAGGGGTGCCGAGCCGGGTGGATATGAAGGGGGTGCGGGGTATGAAACAGAAATTTAGATTTCTTCTGAAACTACAGCCTGGCATGCTTCAGCATACTTGCATGGAATTTATGTATGACCTAGCTACTTCCGGTGTACTGACCACATGCAGCATTGGTACTGGTACAATATATCCATAAGAAGAAGAGATTGGATTCATACCCCGCCCTTCACTACCCAAGGGAGACTCAGAGCGGCTTACAAACTCCTTTCCCTTCCCCTCCCCACAACAGACACCCTGTGAGGTAGGTGGGGCTGAGAGAGCTCTAACAGAAACGAGAGAACAGCTCTGACAGAACTATGGCTTGCCCAAGGTGGTCATCCAGCAGCTGCAAGGGGAGTGGGGAATCAAACCTGGTTCTCCCAGATTAGAGTCCGTGCACTTAACCACTACACCAAACTGGCAGAAGAAGAAGAAGAGAAGAGACTGGATTTATACCCCATGGCCCTTCACTACCCAAAGGTGTCTCAGAGTGGCTGACAATCTCCTTTCCCTTCCCCTCCCCACAACAGGCACCCAGTGAGGCAGGTGGGGCTGAGAGAGCTCTTGAGAGAAACTGCTCTTTTTGAAGGACAGCTCTTATCAGAACTGTGGCTTGCCCAAGGTCATCCAGCAGGTGCAAGTGGAGGAGGAGTGGGGAATCAAACCCGGATCTCCCAGATTAGAGTCCGCGCCCTTAACCACGGCACCAAACTGGCTCTCTAGATAACAGTGTATTATTTTTACAAAGCCCTTCAGTCCCTCGTGATGGGTGCCCCACAAGAAAAAAAAAATGCCCCGTAAAACAAAAGGTCCTGGCTACGGGCCTGAACTAGATGGACAATTGGCCCGATCCGGCACCAGAGTCCTGACCTCCTACTTGAAAACCAGGGAGATAAAAAAAAAGAAACGATTGTGCCAAGCTTTTTTGAAACAGCACCTTGGGCAGCCCGGGCCTTTGTCTTCTACAGATGCTTGCGCCGTCTCCGAAGGCGACCCTTCCCCAATCTCTTTCTTGGGATCTCCTGAGGGGTTGGTTTGACGACCAAGGGAGGGGACGCTCTTTGCGATGACGTCTGGATGTACAGAGCCCAGGGAGGTCAGCCTCCGCCATTTCAAGCAACGTCTTTCCCTGACTCTGGGCAGACTGGTTTCTTCCGCTGTTCCGAGACCCTGGCCCCTTCCTTCGTCTCGGGTGACCGTTTCGGAGCCCTTCATCGGAACCTGAGACATTCTTTGGCGAAAGTGGCGCAGCTGTTGCAGCAGAAAACTCTTCCCGGTGCAGTCTTTGCTAAATTAGAGGGGGGGAAAGACTGGTTAAAAAAAGGGGGAAAAGGCTGTGGGGGCTCAGAGGTTAAGACGCTGAGCTGCAGAACGGAACGTCTGTAGCTTGGCAGTTCGAGACCCGAGTGTGCCGCGTGATGGAGTGAGCTCCCATCTCTGGCCCCAGCTCCTGCCAACCTAGCAGTTCGAAAGCAAGAAATTGCAAGTAGATAAATCGGTACCGCTTTCGTGGGGAGGTAACAACGTTCTGTGTGCCTTGGTGTTTAGTCATGCCGGCCACATGACCACAGAAACATCTTCAGACAGCGCTGGCTCTTCGGCTTGGAAACGGAGATGAGCACCGCCCCCTAGAGTCGGATTCGACTGGCTTTCGAGCAAGGAAAACCTTTACCTTTAAGAATAGCACCCAACAGTGCAATCCTGAAAGCACTTTCCTGGGAGTAAGACCCACCAACCAGACCTCAGTAGGATTCTGAGCAGACTTGCTCAGGTCTAAAAGACCCAAACTCTATGGAAACTGATTGGCCTGGTGGGTCTGTTCAAGGTGTCCAGGCACTGCACCAGAACGAATACCATTGGAGGGTAGCGATCAAGTCACTGCCAGCGACGTTACAATACTATACAAGTATGCAAGTAGATAAATAGGTACCACTTCGGTGGGAAGGGAACAGCGTTCCGTGCACCTTGGTGTTTAGTCATGCCGGCCACATGACCACGGAAACGTCTTCGGACAGTGCTGGCTCTTTGGCTTGGAAACGGAGATGAGCACCGCAACCCTACAGTCGGACTCGACTGGCTTTCGAGCAAGGGAACCTTTACCTTATAGAAGGGCATTCATGCTAGCGCACCTGAATGCCCTACCTTCAGCTGTGATGTCAGGAAGGTTTAATGGGATTTCATGCTCAGATCGACGCTGTTATTGCAGCAGCAGTAAGACTGACTCTGTGGGTCATATTTTGCTTGATTGTCCCAAATCTTCAGCTCTAAGAGATGAACTGATCTCCTCCTTTATTGAATCAGGGCTTCCTCTCTCCAAAAGCAAAATCATCCTGGTTACTTAGAGACAAAGACAAGCAAACTACCTGGCGTGTGGCAAAATTTCTAGCAGCTGTTGTCAAATCACAGGACAGCTTTCGCAGTAAGGTAAAGGTAAAGGTCTCCCTTGCTCGAAAGCCAGTCAAGTCTGACTCTAGGGTTGCGGTACTCATCTCCGTTTCAAAGCCGAAGAGCCAGTGCTGTCCGAAGACGTTTCCGTGGTCATGTGGCCGGCATGACTAAACACCAAGGCGCACGGAACGCTGTTACCTTCCCACCGAAGTGGTCCCTATTTATCTACTTGCAATTTCTTGCTTTCGAACTGCTAGGTTGGCAGGAGCTGGAACTAGAGACGGGAGCTCACTCTGTCATGTGGCACACTCGGGTCTCGAACTGCTGAACTACTGACCTTCCACAGCCTCCAGTTCAGCGTCTTCACCACTTGAGCCACCGCAGCTCCTGCTTTCGCAGTAGCAACCTTTAAATTCTTCCCTGTTTTCCTGTGGGACGGGGTTTATTGTGGGACGAGGGTTTGCTGTTTATGACTCCGGTTGTAAATACAAGTGCAGAAAAAGCACAGAGCAGATTACCGGCGGCAGAATGCAGCACCCAAATTACGTACCCATTTTCTTGAAATTCTTTGCATGTCATGATCCCCCCCCCCTTTCCAAGTGCTCAAGGTCATTCACAAAATACAATCTTAACAATAACATCCATTCAAAAGGCACTCAAACAGTAAACATTCCCTTGACCAGGGGTCATTTCCTGCAGGAGCGCACAGGAGCGGAGCTCTGGCAGTAAAGAGCCCAGGGGGCGGGCACAAGCAACAAGCCCCACCCCCAGCTCCCAGCAGCCCTCAGTCAGAGCAAGAAGCAGCCAGGTAAGCTGCAGAGCCCCCTCCCCCAGCACAAAACCGTCCAGTGGCACCTTTAAGACCAAGTTTTATTCAGGCACAAGCTCTCCCTCCTCTGTGAGGACAGATCTGCGCATTCCCCCCCCCAATAGCTAGCAATCCAAAACAGTCCAGTGGAGCCTGAGTGGTGGGTGTGGCCTTCTGACACACTTCCGGTGATGCCAGGGGGTGTGGCATATGCAAATATGTTATGCTAATGAGCTATGCTAATGAACTCCTGCACCTCTTTTTCTACGAAATGACCCCTGCCCTTGACAGAATTGCAGATCGCAGCAAGAACTTGTTTGAAAAAGGCCTTCCGAAACACACAAAGTCTTCAGTGACAGGGCTGTCTTGTCTGTGGGAAACTTCAGACAGCAGCAGTAATACTCCTATCGGGACTTGCTTGAAGTCATAAAGCAGAAAAACAG
>NW_015174922.1:198236-202038 GCF_001447785.1 Gekko japonicus
TCTTCCCTGTTTTCCTGTGGGACGGGGTTTATTGTGGGATGAGGGTTTGCTGTTTATGACTCCGGTTGCAAATACAAGTGCAGAAAAAGCACAGAGCGCATTACCGGCCCAAATGACGTACTAATTTTCTTGAAATTCTTTGTATGTCATGACCCCCCCCCCTTTCCAAGTGCTCAAGGTCATTCAAAAAATACAATCATAACAATAACATCCACCCTCTCAGGGGGTGGTGCCGCGGGGAGAAAGATATTGCTTTACATAACGGCACAACAGAAACAGCCCCCTTAGCCAGGATTTTGTGGCTTTTGGGGCAAAAGATTTTTTGGGTGGGGGCTGAAGTTCTCAGTGCAAACAAAAAAGCCATTTAGCCAACGGAAAGCTGTGACCAGGATAGATCTCTAAACTGCAAGCCGTCGGACACTTTAGATGACAGTTCTCAGCTGCTGCAAGTTAATCACTTCTGCCAGCCTGAGCAACCATTCTGATCACAAGCTGGCAGGTGGGGGTGATGACTGCTATAGTCAAGAAAGCTACCACTTAGGCAGAAAAACTCTATGGAGGCTGGTTACTTGACAAGGAGTTGGAAGGGACCCTAGAGGTCACCTACTCCAACCCCCTTGCTCAGTGTGGGAATTAGTCAACTACGGCACCCCACTCTGCTTAAAGGAGTGCAGGCCTTTTAAAAAATGTGTAAAAATGACTGAAAAAAGCATTTACAGGAAAAATTCTTGTGGGGCCATGCCTTTAAGAACGGGGGCTAAGCCCCCCAAAGTGCCACCGTAGCTACAGGCCTGAGCAGAAACCCATCTGCAATATACCATAGTCTTAAGATGGTGCTATAGGAAGCTCTTGGCTGACTACATTGGTTGCTTAGTGCCAAAGATCTTGGGCTACACCAAAGCATGCTCGGATGACGAAGCAGTGACTGCTCTCCCTCTGGCAACATGGAAGCCAGCAGTAATTCGGCTCTGTCTCTAGCACCAATTGAACACTTGTCACGAAAAAGGTGCAGCTGCGTTATTTTTGTACCACGGCAGTTGAGGAAACTCTTCCGCTCTCTCTTTTGCTTTTTCTTGGCCCATCGCTTTGGTATCTTCTTCGCTGTCCGTGGAGCTGTCGCTTGAGCTATGAAAACGAAAGGCAAAAACTCATTACTCTCCCCTTTCCAGTGCGATTTCTGCTCGCTGTCACGATCCCACAATGCCGCGGGCCGCAGCAGAGTCCCTGTTCTAATGGGGAAGACTTGTGCCATCTCCTATACGAGAACAGCTTTATGTAGTGTACGTAAGGGTCCCATGTGGAATGGCAGCGAAGATAAAGGAATGGGAAATCGTCCCTTCCCCTTCCAGGAGAGTATAAACTCTTAGGTGCGTGGTGAGGTTAATCTCTCCCTGCCCTCCAACACAGCCCACTTTTAACGGGTGCTCAACTACCAATGACATCTCATACATCCTGGCACACATTCTGTTCTCACCAGGACACTGGGGGAGGGGGGGGGCTTTATTTTAGTCATCTCCTTTCCAGACTTGAAGAATCTCCAGTTATACTGTACGGTGCTGTTGCAGTCATAAATACTATCAATGGGAAAATACTGGAGCATGCTCATTGCTCAACCAGCCACACTGGGAGAGGCTGCGGGGAGGGGGCGTACTCCAGTTCTCTTTCTCTCACAATAGGCATGACAATACCACCAAGTTTTGCTACTATTAAAGGCGGAAATGCTCAGATTTTGCAGTTGTCACAAACAAACAAACAATGAGTTCGAGTCGAAGAGAGAAGAGATTGAATTTATACCCCACCCTTCACTCGGAGTCTCACAGCGGTTTACAATCCCTTTCCCTTCCCCTCCCCACAACAGACACCCTGTGAGGTAGGTGGGGCTGAGAGACCTCTCTTGAAAACTGCCCTTGAGAGATCAGCTCTGAGAGAACTTGTGACTGACCCAAGGTCACACCCAGCAGCTGCATGTGGAGGAGTGGGGAATCAAACCTGATTCTCCTAGATCCACGCTCCTAAGCACGACGCCAAACTGTCTCTCCCGTATGGGCTTAGGGTTTCAGATAAGGTGCAGATGGTCCTACAAAAACCCATTAAGCAGCTGACATTCATAAATGGAGCACTCCTGTCTTTCTCAAGGCAGAGCGCTCCGTCTATGAATGTCAGCTGCTTAATGGGCCTTTTGTAGGACCAGCAACAAACATCAATTTAAACTTCATGGACAAACATTACGGGTTTTTTCCCTAAAGAAAATCCTAGGTACAGGTGGTCTGATCCCAGGTATTACATTGGCCATTGCCCCACCTGGGTGGCGGTCTCCGTTTGACTTTGATTCCTCGGTTCTCAGGTTCTTTGGTTATGGGCAATCCCCGGTCACCATTACCCACGATTCATCCCTGCTTGGGACCCTGTGTGCCTGAAACTGAGCTCTAACACCTACACTCACAACGAAGTGAGCAGCAAGCCTCCCCAAATATTACTTTGACATTGCCTTAATATGCGATCTGAAGCAGTCGCGGCTGCAAATGAATACCTCATTCCGTTTTCTGCTGAGACAGAGCATTTAAAGCAATCAAAAGGCCTTCCTTGAAATATTTTTATCCCCAGAGTATTACAGCCAAATGCACAAAGAACAACTTGATCTTTATCGCTTATGATAAAGCTTCTTCTTTTTTTTTAATAACGGGCAATGTAATTAAGTGGCTCTGCCTGAAGTCTACCGCGGACTCCTCTTTACTCTTGATTAATATTGTCCTTGGGCCCATTTTGAACTCTCTTTATTAGTCTGATGCTGGGAATATCTTTTTTTTTGCATCTTGGGAAGAAACAAATAACCCGCTCCCTTGAGAGCCTCTGTCAGGACGCGGAGTCTCTTTAAAAAGTGGCAGCTTCCAGAATTCAGAGGGGCTTCTCCGAGTATGACCTCACTTTGGAGACTCTCCTGGACTTCAGTTTTCCATTAAAAGGCCGCGTTAAGGGCAACCTGGGGCGTGGGACGGGTGCACTGTGGCATATGGATTGGGACAGATATGATATCGCCCTATTAAATGCAAAGGTTGACCTGACGGAAGGCAGAAGGACCGCAAGAGATTCGACAAGATTGATCACAGAGAGGCAGACGGGGAGGTGATTTCGGAGTGGAAAACTTTCAGGTCACGCCGAGTCATGGTAAAAAACACGTGTCGCCAGCAATGCTCCCTCTAAGCTATGGAGTCTTGTGAGCAAAAATTCTACTTGGTGAGCTACGGGCATTAAAGCTGTGAGCGAGCGACTGGGCTGCTGCATAAATCAGTTTGCTCTGGAGCCCTCCTTCCTGAGCTGAGACAAAAACGTGTGAGCTGGAGGCTAAAGAACTGTGAGCTAGCTCACACTAACTCAGCTTAGAGGGGGAACACTGGTCACCAGCTTGCTCACAGCCTCTCTGTGATGGGATTCTTTTGCAGGAAGGGGCCTTACCTTTTTGGAAACAGAGGCAGGCCCAGGCTCGTAGCCAGAGGGGGCATTTGGGGGCAGGGCCCCAGCACCCATGAGCCCTGCCCCACCATTTGATGATGCCAGACACCCCCACTCCAGGGCGCCTAGCCCCACAGGGGCAGCAAGGATGGGGAAAGAAAGGGAAGCCGGCCTGCAGCTTGTGGTCAGTTTCATTCCCTGCTGATCAGCTGTTAGGTTTAGCAGCTGATCCCAGAAGGAACAGGGCAGCTTTCCCTTCCTTCTCCAGCCTCCCTGCTGCTGGGGGAGGCAGGCTGGGGAAGGAGACAGAGAGAGAGAGAGAGAGAGAGAGAGAGAGAGAGAGAGAGAGAGA
>NW_015174922.1:202152-205091 GCF_001447785.1 Gekko japonicus
GTCAACCCTGACTGTTCCCTGGAAGGCCAGATAATGAAACTGAAGCTCAAATACTTTGGCCACCACCCAATGAGAAGGGAGCCCTCACTGGAGAAGAAGACCCTGATGCTGGGACAGATTGAAGGTCTAAGAAGACGGGGACGGCAAAGGATGAGATGGTTAGACAGTGTCATCGATGCAATGAACATGAAATTGAGTGAGCTTCAGAGGATGGCGGAAGACAGGAGGGCCTGGCATGATCTTGTCCATGGGGTCGCGAAGAGTCGGACTCGACTGTGCGACTGAACAACAACAACAAATAATAGGTGCCCCAGAAGGAAGAAAAAATTGCCCTACAAAATGAAAAAACCTGGCTACCGACCACGAAGTTCTACCCCCTTGGAAGCTGGCCTCCACCCAGCAGAGCTGTAACTCTAGCCGAGCAAAAGCCCTCCATCGGGATATCAGCTGGATCAGAGCCTGACGCTAGATTTTTCACACCTCAGTCTCTTGGCTAAAGCATGATAGACTCTCTTGGAAAAAACCCTGCTCGGTGAACAGGAGGCTTCCTTGCCTGGAATGTCTTTTTCCTCTGTCACTTGGCACGTCTGTTCCAATGAACCCTGGACCCTAAGAGGTTTAGATTTGGAGCCAGTCTATTCCCAGCGACCCAACGCCGGGAAAACCAATTCCTGAAGTCCAGAACAAGCAAGACGTTTGGGCTTTATGGACGCCACTGAACAGACTCCATTACGGTGCAACCCTAAACAGAGTCACGCCTTTCTAAGCCCAGAAGGGCATAACGCTGCTTAGGATAGCACCGATAACCAACACATAAAAAATGATTTAATTCATCTGCATGAATAGAAAATATCCCTCGCAAACTCAGAGGCTGGGGTGGCGGGACAGTCCAAGCTTCTCATTCGCTCCAAACCTCCAGAATGGGTTGAATTAGTTGCTCAGTGTTCCCTCTAAGCTGAGTCAATGTGAGCTAGGCTCACATTTTTTTAGCCTCTGGCTCACACATTTTTGTCTTCGCTCAGGAAGGGATGGTTCCAGAGCAAACTGATTCATGCAGTAGCCAAATTGCTCGCTTACAACTTTAATGCCAGGAGCTCACCAAGTAGAATTTTGGCTCACAAGACTCCACGGTTTAGAGGGAGCATTAATGTTGTTTTCGATATTGCAGACCGACATGCGATCAGACCCTCGATGCAAGAACCGTTTTCCAAAACGTGCCCTTTCCTTCTGAAGCGAATGGCAACTTCTCCTCTGGCTACAAGCCAGTTTGGCGTAGTGGTTAAGTGCGTGGACTCTAATCTGGGAGAACCAGGTTTGATTCCCCACTCCTCCACTTGCACCTGGCTGGATGACCTTGGGCAAGCCATAGTTCTGTCAGAGCTGTTCTCTCAAGGACAGCTTTGAAAAGAGCTCTCTCAGCCCCACCTGCCTCACGGGGTGTCTGTCTGTTGTGGGGAGGGAGAGGGAAAGGAGTTTGTCAGCCGCTCTGAGACTCCCTTGGGTAGTGAAGGGCGGGGTATAAATCCAATCTCTTCTTCTTCTTCTTCTTCCTCAAATTGGCTACCATTCAGTTCAGAAGGAAGGGGCATCTTTAATCCCCCCCCCCACTTTTTGTTACTACAGTAACGCAACAGAACCGAAACAGCCTCAGAAAAGGAGCCACCGCCTTAACTCGCGTCTCCATGGATCAAAATTACCCCCAACCCTCCAGTTTGGCAATGGAAGCTGTAATCCTTATTATCATTTAAACTGATTGAAGCTTCCGGCCCTGGCGTTTTCGCCCTGCTCTTCCACCGGTAATCAGAGATTGGGCCACATCTGATCTTGCTTCTAGCAAGAACAAAATAGGCACCTGCCACGCTGAGAAAGATCAGGCAGTTCTGGAATAATGACTAGAAGACCGCAATCTTTCGGGCTGCTGCTGACGCCTGGGTGGATTAAAATGTCACGTGTGGAGCAGTTTGCAGGACAAAGATTTTTTCATTTGATTCTTCACATTTTATGCATACAAAGAGGGTCTTCCCTTTTTAGCCGTTTCCCTTGCACACTCGTGTGTTACACGCTGGTAATTACCTTTGTGTTTCTTCAGCCAATAACTCACAGTTCTGTGATTTTGTGTCCCTTAAATCAATGTATACAGTTGGTGGTTCGGGAGGTAACTCCATCGGAGTGGAGCTTCGACCGTTTGTCGACGGCGCTAGGCAGGGGACATCTCTGAGAAGACAAATCAGGACGCCAACACATTATCCGTCTTCACAAGACAAGATGCAAACGACACGTTTGCTTTAACTAACAGAAATGTACGTTGACCTTTGCGATCGCTTCACTGTGGTCCGTTTCCCACTATAGGGACTGTCGTTAATAGGCATGTCTACACTATTTGGTTTATGTCGATAGATTTCGTCCTGCTTGTCGCCTTTTCTGCGAAAACGGGCTCCCGAAGAGCTGATAGGAATCAGCAGAAAATAAACATGCCAATAGGATGATCCCGTAAAAACGATTTCTCAGCGGAGGGTCTCTCAGCACGAGCTGGATCCAGGAATGAAAGAGGGGCGACTGGCTGCTCCCTGCCCTTTATCCAACTGGCTGATCAGAGGTAACTGAAAGCAGGGGAAAGGGGGGGTCATGAGAAAGGCTTTCTCGCAGCTTGCGGACCTCCCACTGAAGGTCCCACGCCTGTTTCAGACCCCTTCAGCCATCGCTCCTCCCTGCCAAAGAGTGCTGGCGACTATAGACAGGGGTCATTTCCTGCGGGAGCGCAAAGGAGCGTAGCTCCAGCCGTAAAGAGTCCAGGGGGGCGGGCACATGCAACAAGCCCCGCCCCCTGCTCCCAGCAGCCCTCAGTCGGGCCACGAGGAGCAAGAAGCAGCCAGGTAAGTTGCAGAGCCCCCCCCCAGCCGCCTTCAGGTACAAGCTCTCCCTCCTCTGTGAGGGCAGAT
>NW_015174922.1:205265-207354 GCF_001447785.1 Gekko japonicus
TTCCCCCCCCCCATAGCCAGCAATCCAAAACTGTCCAGTGGCACCTTTAAGACCAAGTTTTATTCAGGTACAAGCTCTCCCTCTTCTGTGAGTGCAGATCTGCGCGTCCCCCCCACCCATAGCCAGCAATCCAAAACCGTCCAGTGGCACCTTTAAGACCAGGTTTTATTCAGGTATAAGCTCTCCCTCCTCTGCTCTGCACGTCCCCCACCCCCCCAATAGCTAGCAATCCAAAAGAGCCCAGTGGAGCCTGAGCGGTGGGTGTTGCCTTCTGACACACTTCCGGTGACGTCAGGGGGTGTGGCCTATGCAAATAAGTTATGCTAATGAGTTATGCCAATGAGCTCCTGCACCTCTTTTTCTACGAAATGACCCCTGACTATAGATATGCTGAAAGGGCTAAGGAGGCCAGTTTTTCCAGGCCAGTTTGGCCAGGGACTCTGGGTTGGATTTATTCATTTTTTTTGCCATCTTCTGGGCATGGAGCAGGGGTCACTGGGTGTGTGTGGAGGGGGAGGTATTTGTGAATTGCCTGCCTTGTGCAGGGGGTTGGACTAGGTGACCCTGGAGGTCCCTTCCGACTCTAGGATTCTAGGATTCTAAGCTTCGACAAAGACGTCCTACAGCAATTGGAACCCCTGAGCGGCCTGAGACCAACCTACCTGAGGGACCACCTCTCCCCGTGCGTGCCCCAGAGAGCCTTGCGCTCTGCCAATCAAGATCTGCTGGTTGTCCCCGGTCCAAGGGACATCTGCTTATCCTTGACCAGGGCCTTCTCAGTCACTTTCCTCAAACAACCTGGACCTGGGGGATTCTGCATTCACAGTGTCCCCCCTACTGCCACGGTAAGCCACAAAAAAGCCCTTGAGCTGGTCCTGGACCTGCCCCGAATTTTGGGGCAGTCTAAACCATAAGCGCCGACAATGGATGGCCACAGAAAGTGAAAAGGTAGGAGAACTGACCTCCCGTCCCCCTGGCCCTCATTAAAACGGGGGAGCTTCGCAAGCCGCTGCCTCCGGTGCATGAAAAACGCCCTTGACTGCTTCAGAGACAGCTCTTTCAGCTTTCCCATGAGCTTCGCTTGCGACGCAGCCCGGCGGGTTTCTGAAGACAAAAACAAAGAAGAGCATTCGCCACCTCTTGCATTTCAGAAGCAAGAAATCCCACCCACCCCAAAGTGGGAACTGGCAGAGTATGCAGCAAAAAGTTTTGCTGTCCAGCAAGAAGTGCTGTGAAAATTAAAACCGGCGCTTCCCACCCCAAAGAGGCTCTGCAGGAGAAGCAAAACGTGTAGACACAGCAAAAGATAGTGCCGAGAGGCAGCTTTCAGGCACTAGATGGCAAGTCATTTAAACGCAGAGGCTACATCCCCATTCGGGAATGACACAAAACCACAGCTTATTCCGACTATGATTAACCTGTGAAATCAGGGTGCAACTCTCAGTCTGCCTCAATGAATGCTGGCTTAACCGCCAACACTGGGGTCGCCGGCTCTGGCTCGGGAAACACCTGTATATTTTGGGGGTGAGGCCTGAGGAGGGCGGGGTTTGGGGAGGGGAGGGACTTCAGTGGGGCGTAATGCCCTAGAGTCCACCTTTCAAAGCAGACATTTTCTCCAGGTGAACTGGTCTCTGTCGCCTGGAGTTCAGCTGTCATGGAGGGAGAAGAAGAGGAGGAGATTGGATTTATACCCCGCCCTTCATTACCCGAAGGTGTCTCAGAGCGGCTTACAAACTCCTCTCCCTTCCCCTCCCCACAACAGACCCCCTGTGAGGCAGGTGGGGCTGAGAGAGCTCTTTCGAGAACTGCCCTTGAGAGAACTTGTGACTGACCCAAGGTCACACCAGCATACCTAACAAGGGATACTCCAAAATTCAGCTCATTCTGTCACTTTGATCTAGAAGAAGATAATGATATTGGATTCATGCCCCGCCCTTCACTACCCAAAGGAGTCTCAGAGCGGCTGACAAACTCCTTTCCCTTCCCCTCCCCACAACAGACACCCTGTGAAGTAGGTGGGGCTGAGAGAGCTCTGACAGAAACTGCTCTTTTTCAAGGACAGCTATTATTATTATTATTATTATTATTA
>NW_015174922.1:207504-208670 GCF_001447785.1 Gekko japonicus
TATTATTTATCCCAATTCCGGACAGCCAGACCCTTTTTTGGGGGGGGCGGGGGGGAAAGGGTACTCAGGACAGGGGGGGAGGAGAATCACAGCGGGGCGCGCTTGTAATCTGGTTTCTACTCTTGTCAACACTCTACTGCGTTCCAAGTGGTGGGCACATATTTCCCAGCAAACTCAAAGAATCGTTTCACCATGGTCCGTTGAAGGGAAAGCCGCTTCCTCCGCTGTCCGACTTCTCCTAGCCTCGCTTTGCATCTCCAGGTCTTGCAGAACCTTGTCTAGATCCCACTTCTCGATGTCCTGAAAGAAGGAGCACAGTCGGTGATTGAAATGGCGCGACTGTAAAGCTTTGGTTTCACAGGATTGTGGACTTCTCTCAGGGGGCTTTTGCAGTACAGAATACGGAGATGCAATGCCCCCTCTAAGCTGTGGGTTCTTGTGAGCAAAAATCCTACTTTGTGAGCTACTGGCATTAAAGTTGTGAGCAAGCGATATGGCTGCTGCATAAATGAGTTTGCCCTGGAGCCCTCCTTCCTGAGCGAAGACAAAAATGTGTGAGCCGGAGGCTAAAAACTGTGAGCTAGCTCACACTAACTCAGCTCAGAGGGAACACTGGATGCAACTTGTCTTTGAAGCGATCACTTGCCGTTGCTGCTTCAACAGAGAACAGGCCTAGCTACTTTTAGGTATTGAGGCAGGAGACGACAACAGACACCCTGTGAGGTGGGTGGGGCTGAGAGAGCTCTGGACAGAAACTGCTCTTTCAGGAACAGCTGTGCCAGAGCTTGTGACTGACCCAAGGTCACATCAGCAGGTGCAAGTGGAGGAGTGGGGAATCAAACCCGGTTCTCCCAGATTAGAGTCTGCACACTTAACCACTGCACTTAACCGCACACTTAACCACTTTCTGGCTGTCCTGTGAAACACAGAAACACTAGTGCAGGGGTGTCAAACATGTGGTCCGGGGGCCGGATCAGGCCCCTGGAGGTCTTCTCTCAGGCCCACAGTGGAACTGGCTGTCTTCTGCTTCTTCTTCCAGTTCTGCTGCTGCTGCGTCATCGTAGGTTTGCAGCTTACAGAGACACACCTGAACAGCACACTCATGATTACAACAGCACAGGACATTTTGATGCAATCATTCACAGCATGAGGTGTCAGTTATCAGA
>NW_015174923.1:0-71268 GCF_001447785.1 Gekko japonicus
GTTCAGCTGTAATCCTGCTTTGGAGCTTTTTGCTTCATCAGTAGTCATTTAACGTCTGCACTGTTTTCTGCCAGTAATGTGATATCATCAGCACATCTCACTTTTAATGTTCCTTCCACTAGTTTTCACTCCACCTAGGTCTAGTCCAGCTTTCCTTATAACGTGCTCTGCATATACATTTAATAGATAGATAGATAAAATACATGATTGACATCTTTGCTGACTGGAAACCATTCTGCTTCTCCACAGACTGTCCTACAGTAGCCGCTTGTCCAGAGTACAGGTTGTGCATCAAAACAGATGTTGTGGTACACCCATTTCTTTATAAACCATTTCTTTTAAAATCCACACAGTCAAAAGCTGAGCTGTAATTGATGAAACACAAGCTGATTTTCTTCTGAAATTCTCATGTATACTCCAGTAACCAATGTAAATTTGCAATGCAGTCTCTACTAGTGCCTCTTCCTTTTCTGAATCCAGCTTGAACATCTGGCATTTTTCATTCCATATATAGTATAGCCTTTTTTTGTAAGATTTTGAGCATCACTCTACTCATGTGAGAAATTAACATGATGGTTTGATAGATTGAGCATTTCTAGTGTGTGGGCCACAGGTTTTTTTTCTATATCTGTAGGCATATTCTTGTTCTGTACCACATTTCTGTGGGTTGAAATAGCTCTATCGATATCCCATCTACTCCAGGTAATTTGTTTCTCCCAATTGCTTTGAGTGCAAGCTTTCACTTCACTTTCTAAAATTGCAGGTTCTTCTTCAAAAGATTTTTCTTGGAAGGGATCTGTTATCCTTTCATCTCTTCTGTATGGTTCTTCAGTGTATGATTCCCAACTTTTCTTTGTTTCGTCCTGTTCAGTTAATGTAATTCCATGTTGATTTTTCAGAGTTCCTAACCGTGCTTTAAATTTCTCCTTGATTTCTTGTTAATCACATAAAATTTAACAGAATCACGAGAGCAGCATAGCAAGCACACCATACTATATAATTTCTATCAAAATGTATTGAAAATTATGGTAAATCATAGGTAATTTCCTTTTGCACATTTCCTTGGCATTTATTCCTAGACCTGCATACCTTATGCTGTCCCTAGGCTTCACTAGGCATCACCTGACCTATTATCAAGAGACTCCCCCCACCCGAGTCTCAAATTTAGTCATAAAAGTAGTCTGAGGGCATAGCTTTTTCTCTGACTGGCTGCCCCTCCCCCCACCAGGCATCCCATCTACAACAGACCACCCCTTATAAGAAGGCACCTGGGGTTTTTGGCCACTGTGTGACCCAGAGTGTTGGACTGGATGGGCCACTGGCCTGACCCAACATGGGCCTTTCTTATGTTCTTATGAGCACTGTTAAAATCTCTGCCGAATCTTAAGGGCTGCCAAGGTTCTCTCACATACTCTTGGGGCCTGGACAAGTGACAATCAGAGTTAATCTTTCTTATAAGAACACAAGAGACGCCAATTAATCCTTTGGTCAGCTGGGTGCTTGGCCAGTGAATAGTGGTCCACCATTGTCTTCCTGCAAAGGAGAATGAAGAAGAAAATCTCTGGCATCTCCTGCACAGGGCAATAAGAGTCTCGTGCTTATTCAAAACCAAGGTCTCCTCCTGACTTCTTCTTCTTCTTTTTTTAAATAAGCTATTGGATGACAAGGATATCGACTGTTTGAGGACGTCTGTGTTCCTTATGCCAGAAAACGAAACTGTTTCCCCGTTTCTCCTCCTGTCTGGATTTGGAGGCTGTTTACTCTTACGATTTACGCCCCCCCCCCCCGGGATATTCCCCTTTTCACGGTCCCCTAACGCTTGTGCGTGTGCGTTCCTCCCCCTTCACAGTGACCATTCCCGACCGTCGGAAGACGCTCCAGGACCTGCCCAGCACCGGTCATGTGATGTCTCCCCCGGACGCCCCGTCCCGCGCTGAAGCTGCAGCCAGAGACATGGGACCGGGGCGCTGTGTTCGCCTGCTGGTTTTGGGGGGTCTGCTGCTCCAGGTGAGAGGCAAAGGGAAATGGGGGAGGGGAGGGCTGCAGCCGCCCGTGACATACATGCTATTGCTGATTCCCCCTCCCCACAAGCAAGTCAAACCCAGGGTCTCCCCTGGATCTCCGCTGTAAGATTACGGGTGGGTTGTCCATCCATGGCTATCCGAATAGGCACGACATTTCAGGGGCCACGCAAGAAGAGAGAGTGAAGGGAAATGTGTGTCTGTGGTAGGGTGGAGTTGATGTGGGAATGGCAAATTGTGTATTGCGTGATGGGAGGCAGAGGTTTGGGGGACTCCAGTAAGAGGATCCCGTCATGCAGCCAGTAAATCATTAAAAGCGGAGGGGTGTGCAATGTTCCCTCTAAGCTATGGAGCCTTGTGAGCAAAGATTCTACTTTGTGAGCTACTGCCATTAAAATTGTGAGCGAGCAATTGGCTGCTGCATAAATTAGTTGGCTCTGGAGCCCTCCTTCCTGAGCGAAGACAAAAATGTGTGAGCTGGAGGCTAAAAAACTGTGAGCTAGCTCACACTAACTCAGCTTAGAGGGAACACTGTGTGTGTGTGTGTCTTTGAGGCTGGCTGGCTGGGGGAGTCAGACCTGAACCTCAGGTGTAACCCCGACTGAAATCTTACCTTCTGAGATCATGATTTCGGTGTCCTTAGACTGTGCTTGCCTTTATGTGGATGGCCCAGGTTAGCCCGATTTTCTCAGATCTCAGAAGCTAAGGAGGGTCAGCCTTGGCTAGTATTTGGATGGGAGACCGCTAGGAAAGTCCAGGGTAGCTGTGCAGAGCCAGGCAATGGCAAACCACCTCTGACCGTCTCTTCCCTTGAGAAACCTCCAGGGTCACCATAAGTCTGCTTGATGGCACTTTCCACCCCCAGACTGTTCTCATTTGTTTGTTTCTTCAATTTGTTATCCCGCTCTCCCTAACTAATGTGGGGCTCAGAGCGGGTTCTAACACATAATAACAGAACATAATATAAGATTAAGACATATCCGTTAAAAACAAGCCCAACATTTTACAATCCATAAGATGGCACATGCAATACTATACTGCTGCCCCAGGGGAAAAGAGGGGGAGGGAGTGGTAAGAACGTCTGTATGGATAGGAGTTCCTCAATCTCATCCATATGCTTGGTGCTACATTTCTGTTTTACAGGCCCTGCGGAACTGTACTAAGTCCCACAGGGTCCAGATCTCACTTCGAAGTGCATTCCGCCAAGCTGGAGCCACGGCCGAGAAGGCTCTGGTCGAAGCCAGGCAAATACTCCTTGGTCCCGGTATCGTCAGTGTGTTGTTATTCAAGGAGCGTAATGCTCTTTGGGGTGTGTGCCAGGAGAGGTGGTCTGTACTTGAATACTGCAGTATTTGTATTGGGTGTGCCATAAATCCTGACACTTGTGTACAAAAAGTCACATTGCAGAAAACAATCATGAGAATTATCAGTCTTACTGTCCAGGTATGTTGGCCAAGAAAATAACATCTGTTGCTGTCTTCTGCTATAGTAGTCGGACAGGGGACACAACGCTCCTTTGCTCCTGTCAGCAAAGGCTAGCAAAATGTAGCAATTTAATATAATCCTGTCGCTAGGCTTCAGTGTTGATTGATGTTTATATTTGGGTTTTAATGATTGTTTATATTTATGTTTTAACAATGGTATTCTATTGTTGCATCGTATTGTTGTAACCCGCCCTGCGCCTGCTATGCAGGGGAGGAAGGGCTAGAAATAAATAGATAATCATGCACTTCGCTCCCAAATACCAGGTCACTTCAGCAGCCCGCTCTTTCAGTATTGATTACACCAATAACTGCTTCTGCAAGGATGGTGTTCCATTCCGCTATATCTCAGGCAGCATCCATTACTTCCGTATACCTCCTGGCTACTGGAAGGATCGGCTCCTCAAGATGTACATGAGTGGCCTCAATGCTGTGCAAGTGTAAGTGATCAGCCACGGATGGTGGGCTTTGTTGGGGTTTAATTTTCGCTGTGGTGTAGTGGGGCCTAGAGACCATAGATGACAGCCCATGGATGTTCCAACCTTTTTGCAAACATCAGCCAGTCCTTGAAGCAGAGGAGCTAATGCTTACTTGATCCAAATACTGAAGGCCTGTCAGTCTTCCATTTGAGCCCCTTATGAGCAAGAAGAGCACATTGCCGCTGGCAGCTGAAACAGACAATATGGAATGTGGGGAAAAAGAGAGGACTGCATATATCAAGTGCAGAGAAAGTGCATACGGCCCCCTTGCAATAAAAACAAAACATGTGCCTATTACAGCCCATCTTCTCAATGAGACTGGGAGAATAACCTTTGCTTTTATCTTCAGTTTGAAAACTAGAGGAGAAAGATCTCTGTTCTCTTCCCCACCCCAACACTCATCAGGTTGAAAACCTAGGTATTTGGGGATGTAGGTTAATTACAGAGAGGGAATATGGGTAGCATTTAGGTTTTGTGGTCCCAGGTATGACAGACACCTCTCCTGCTTATCAACATGCATCTCATGGTGAGTATCCTCCCTGCCATAGCCATTATTCCAGACTGAAATCTGTATTTTCACCCTTTAGCTATGTGCCCTGGAATTATCATGAGCCGTTGCCTGGTGTGTACAACTTTGCTGGTGACAGAGACTTGGAGGGATTCCTGGACCTTGTGGCACAGTTAGGCCTGTTGGTGATCTTGCGTCCTGGACCCTACATCTGTGCAGAATGGGAGATGGTAAGGACTGAACAAAATATCCAGAATGGTTTGGGTCACACTTGGGCAGCATTTGAATGCAACACCCCCGGCCACATGGCTGCCCTGCCTTCAGTAAGTGCTTGATCATCCGCTCCTCCTTTACTGGGTTTCCTTCTGTTTCATTGACCTGTCTTTCTCTAGTTTCCTTTCCCTCGGATTTCTGGGTTTTTGCTCTTGTATTTCATACTACTTGTCTTGTTGCTATCAGTTGTTCTCTTGGCATCAGCTACTGCTGTAAGCATTACTCTCAAATCTGTTCTTTCCTACCCTGGATTCTTACCTTGTGACCAGTGCCACCCGTTCTAATTTCTCACCATACACACATTCTGACCTTATTGGCAATGTTGTTTTACCTCCTCACTTTCTTTCCTAGGGTGGCCTTCCTTTCTGGCTGCTAGCAAAGCCAGATATTGTCCTGCGCACAACTGACCCAGGTAAGACTGTAACCCCAACTCCTTTCCGCTGTACTGCATGGTAAATTCACTCGCGTTCCAATGCATGAACGTATATGCCCATGCATGGCTAATATGGTGAAATCAATTACTCCTGTCCTCCTGTTCTGCAGATTATATCAGGAGGAACGAAACCATCTTATACTACCCCTTCTGTCTAGATTTAGCCCTCTGCAGTCTTATCTTGACTTTAGGCCAGAAGTCCTTCGTAAATTCCTCTTAGAAGACGTTCAGAGCTCAGTGACTTACGCTGTGGCAAAATTTTGTTGCTTAGCTATTAGGAAACGTAAACTTATTTTAGCTAAAAAAATTGTATGATTCCCTTATTAATATTATTTTATTTTACTAATTTTATTAATTTTCTCTTGTTAATGTTTTTATATCATTCCTATGTTATTACTGTTTTAATCCTTCTTATATCAGAATTGTACTGTTTTACTGGCTCTTGCTGTAGTAAATTAGATCGATCGATCGTAACCCCAACTAAGGCACACTATGCCCACTCTGTTACCTAGATAGTTGGTTTGATGTCTTTCTTGTAATGGCTGTGGCTTATTCACATGTAGCTTAGTTTCTAGGACTCTGCTACAGAACTGTGATAGCCCTTGTGAATATTATATAACTAGGAATAAGGCCCGTTGTGGAAATAAATACGAGCTCTAGAAAGAGGCTCTGGGAGAGTGCCAAGGCCGTGGGCACTCAGTGTCAATTTGCTGTGGCAATCTTAGCAGGGTATAAGGACACAGAGTCCACCATTTTCTCCAGGGGAACTCATCAATGCCATCTGGAGAGCAGTTGTAATTCTGAGTGATCTCCAGCCCTCACCTGGAGATTGGCAACAGTGATTCCCCAGGTGGGAATGGCTGATTTGGAGGGCAGAGTCTATGGCATTGTACCTGTCTGAGGCCCCACTCCTCCTCAAACCTCACCCTCTCCCGGCTCCATCTCTCAAATCTCCAGGAATTTCCCACCTGGAGTTGGCAACCCTATCTCCTTCCCAGCCAAGCATCAACCTACCTTCATTTCCCCCTCACTGTTCAGTTTTCCATCTCTCCCCCCCCCCTGCAGCCTCTATCATGCTCTGAAGCCCTGACTGCCACGTCACATTGGCTGTCATGGGGGGGAGGACATTTATAGCAGGGTATAGGGACACAATGAGTTTTCTCCCAAAGGCCAAAATAGGTGTGGAAAGGGCCTTTTACTGGCAGAAACCAAGCTTGGTTAACCAGCAGCAGGCACTGAGGGGAAAGTAGGCTTCCCAGCTCTGAGTAGGGAAATACCTGGAGATTTGGGGGGTGGATCCTGTGGAGGGCAGCGTTTTCTTGGGGGGGGGGACAGAAGGACCAGCGGGAATTTCCCAACCTGGAGCTGGCAGCCATACTCAGGACTGGCCCCAATGAGTTCCTCACAAAGGCGTAGAAAGGGTTTCGTTCCTTTCATAGGCGTAATCTTCGTGGGGGCGGCGGGGCGTGAGCCCCCGCTGAAATTTTCAGGAAGGTACTCAGCCTCCCCCGGGAGCCACCCTTGCTCCTAGCAAAGCAATGCCTCTGGTCGAGCCCCAGCCCCCCCCGGGAAATTGGAAAGTCTACACCCTTGGTTCCTTTGTCTTTTTACTGGCAGAACCATGCTTGGCTGCCTACCAACAGCCACTGAGGGAAAAGTTAGAATGCTTTGGCCGGTGGCCTCTATGGCATTCTATTCAGCTGAGGCCTCTCCTCTCCCCTCCGCAAACTCTGGCTTCCTTAAACTGGCTTCCTTACCGGGAGCTGGCAACCCTATGAGTTCCTCACAATAGCCACTGAGGGAAAACTTTGTCCCACACAGGAGCTAACTTTGTCCCACAGAGGGAGACACAGTGCTTCTGACAGAGAACAGAGGCTGAAAGGGGAGTGGGCGGGGCTGAGGAGCAGACCCAGCCCCCAGCCAATGGCATGTGAGTACTCTTGAGTGGCGGCTGATGGGCCAATGGCTGAGGGAGCACATGGAATGTTGCCACTTGAAAACAGCTTTATTATATAGAGAGATGGCCAAAGGGACCCAGAATTCTTCTCTGTGTAACTGCCACAGCCTCCAGCTCTGCTCTTAGCACTGCATTGGAAATTGTGTAGGGGGGTTCTAGTCCTAAGCTAAATTCCTTTATACTCTCAGATTTTTTGCAGGCTGTAGACACGTGGTTGGGAGTCCTGTTGCCCAAGATCAAACCCCGTCTCTACCACAATGGAGGCAACATCATCAGTGTCCAGGTGCGCAGGCTGCAGATCCTTTTCAGTGCTGTCTCCAGCCTTAGTATCATATGTCTTCTGCGCTTCTGATGGGCTCTTGATATGAGGCCTCTACCAAACTGAGTCCTAAGTCACTAACTACAGAAATACAAATTGAGGAGGAGATTGCACTAGAGCAGGGTGGCCAAACTTGCTTAATGCAAGAGCCACATAGAATAAACATCAGATGTCTGAGAGCCACAAGACTTAAATATGACACACATGTTTTTATTGGAAAATATGGACATTTGCTTTTTATTTACATTAAACAAGACTGCCATAAATAAAAACAAAACGGGCAAAAAACAGATATTGATAATGATATTTATTTGTCCAATGATATTTATTTGTTTGAGAGAGGGCGGGAGGGAGGGAGGAAGGGAGAGGTGGAAAGAAAGCAACTTTAACTTTAAATGCATCCTCCAAGATGGCTGGCTTGGCTTGGAGAAGGGATGTAAAGAGACAAATGCCTTCTCCAAGCTGGCTGGTGGGGGTGGGGATCTTGGAAGACACATTTAAAGTTCAGGTTGCTCTCTTTCTCTGCTCACCCCCACCTCAAGCCTACCCAGGGAGGGGAACACTGGCTGGGGAAGGGAAGACTGATCGGGGAGGCATGCCTGCCTTTTGCTTCCCCAGCCGCCCTGCTGGGAGCCGTGTAATATGTGTGAAAGAGCCACAGGTGGCTCCCAAGCAGTAGTTTGCCCCCACACACACACACACTAGAGTGTGTGTGCCCATGCATTCATGCAGCATTCAGGCGAGCAGCAGAAGAAGGCACACCACCCCATTGCCACTTCTGTATTTTCTATGGAAGGGACCAAACCAAAAGATGGTATTTCATTGGGAGGCTACTCACTACTTGGATCAGGTAGAGCTGGTCTTGGCAGTATGCCGTAGGAGGCACTCTGACTCTCAGCAGACAACACAAAAGGATGAATGAGCCATAGACAAAGCCTGAGGAGGTACCACTGCCATGCCTCAAGCCTCTTACTTTACACCTGGCTCATGCAATCAGGCAGAAGAGCCATTGTTAGCAGTAAAGGTAAAGGTAAAGGTTCCCTTGCTCAAAAGCCAGTCGAGTCCGACTCTAGGGTTGCGGTGCTCATCTCCGTTTCAAAGCCGAAGAGCCAGCGCTGTCCGAAGACGTTTCCGTGGTCATGTGGCCGGCATGACTAGACACCAAGGCGCACGGAACGCTGTTCCCTTCCCACTGAAGGGGTACCTATTTATCTACTTGCAATTTCTTGCTTTCGAACTGCTAGGTTGGCAGGAGCTGGAACTAGAGACGGGAGCTCACTCCGTCATGCAGCACACTCGGGTCTCAAACTGCCGAACTACCGACCTTCCCACAGCCTGCAGTTCAGCGTCTTAACCCCTTGAGCCACCGCAGCTCCTTTTGTTAGCAGTAAAGCCCTTCAAATACATCAGGGGCCTTGAGATTTCAAGAACAGCCCATATCCCTCTTTTGCAAAGGGCCGTGATGTATGTGCCCTGCTCAGTGACCTGCCTCTGATGGGAGAAAGGGTGGGCATCACTAATGCTGGCTTGATATTTGACAGAGAAGATATCCATGCAAAGGCATGTTGGAGACCTGCTCTGTCAAACAAGGCGATGTCCCTGAGTCACCGTCCTGTAATGCCTGCTGTTTCTCAGGCAGGTGGAGAATGAATATGGGAGTTACTATGCCTGCGACTATGATTATCTTCGCCACCTGCTGCCTGTCTTTCGTGCTCACCTGGGAAAAGAAGTTTTGCTGTTCACCACTGACGGCCTCAAATACCCTGAACTCCGGTGTGGGACGATACAGGGCCTGTATGCGACTGTCGACTTTGGACCAGGTAGTGGGAGGTGGGGCGGTCTCTGACCGGATTGGCAGGAGTTAGACCGGAACCTGTTTTGACTCCCACTTTCTCTGCCCTTTCACAGGCGTTAACATGACACAGGCATTCGAACTGCAGCGACTGTATGAGCCAAAGGGGCCGCTGGTGAGAGGGGCCTGCCCACGCCAAGGGGGAGGACGGTACCCCCTGTCTTCAGTCACACTCGTTCTCCCTTTGCACCCATCTTGCCAAATAACAATCTGACCACATCTCTTCTCAGCCAGTCCCTGCCTTGTTTCCAGCTAGGTTTTCTTTCTGACCTCCCACCTCCATGGGACACAAATCAACAATACCCATAAATGCTAAATCCTTGTTTGCCCTAATGGTTGCTTGTCTGGTGCCGGGACCATGACACTCACAATCCTGTGTTTGGCCAGTGTTCCCCCTGACCCCAAGTCTCTGATAGGCAGTGAGTTTATCTTACCTTCCTGAGGGAAAGCTAGTAGTGCCAGACCCACCTGTTGAGCACCTCGGGGGGGGGGGGCGCTTTTGGGGGGGGGGGGAGGGAGGTGTTTATTTTTCTGTGTTATAATTAGTTGGCATAAAGCTTAGACTGTCGTGGGCATTCATGGGATGAAGCGATTCCCCCATCCTTTGCAAATGAATTTCAATACAGGGGAATGGACAGCAATGCTATCTCCCATCTTGGTGTTTAAACACAAGTGCATTGAAAATTATATGCTGGGGGGGGGTCAATAGTGTGAGGGCTCCTGGTGTCTTGGCCCCACTGCTGGACCTCCTGATGGCACCTGGTATTTTTGGCCACTGTGTGACTGGATGGGCCATTGGCCTGATTCAACACTGGCTTTTCTCTTATGTTCTTATATACTACTTGCCTGGAAATATCTAAGTCTGCTTTCCTCCTAGGTGAATTCTGAATACTACACAGGCTGGCTGGATTACTGGGGTGAGCCACACTCCACAAGCAGTGCTGAAGAGGTGGCTCAGGGCCTACAGAAGATGCTAGAAATGGGAGCCAACGTCAACATGTAACCATGAGGTCATAGGGAAGAGGGGTCTGCCGGGCAGAGGAATACAAGCATTAGAAGCAGTGGGGCTGGTTCATGTCTGTTACACTCTAGCACCCATCTCTTGCCTGGGTCCTTCCCCCACATTCTTGTAGGCAGAGGAGAATTTTTACTGTTATATTTGCTCTTCTTACAGGTATATGTTCCAGGGTGGCACCAATTTTGGTTACTGGAGTGGTAAGTTGAGGTCTTCTTAGGGTTGCTGTCAAAACTACAGAGGCCTAGTTTCTGGCCAGGGAACCATCCAGAGTGGGAAAGAAGAAGTCTAGCTGTCTGCTCTACCTTCATAGCCTTTTTCACCCAGGTGCGGATTACAAGAAGATATACAACCCCATCACTACTAGCTATGACTATGATGCACCCCTCTCAGAAGCTGGAGACCCTACTGCCAAGGTGTATGCTATTCGGACTGTCATTGGGAAGGTATATAGTCCATCACTCCAGTGGGTGGGAGGCAATGCTCCCTCTAAGCTGTGGAGTCTTGTGAGCAAAAATTCTACTTTTTGAGCTGCTGGCATTAAAGTTGTGAGTGAGCAATTTGGCCACTACATAAATTCGTTTGCTCTGGAGCCCCATCCTTCCTGAGCTAAGACAAAAATGTGTGAGCCAGAGGCTAGAAAACTGTGAGCTAGCTCACACTAACTCAGCTTAGAGGGAACACTGGTGGGAGGTGGTCCTACTTATTGGGAAAGGACTGTTCAGCTAGCATTTGCCTGCAGCACTGCCGTATTTTCTCCCATCATCTGGAAAGTCAGGACACATTTTGGACTTTAGATCTACACTATCCTTAGTGCAGTATATTCCCTGCCAGTGAAGATTAGGAGACACGGGTCAGTTCTGTTTGTGGTTGCTGAGAAAAGAGGAATGGGCTTGGCTTATTTCAGAAAGATATAATATCAGATGCACAGTGCTGCCGGGCTGAAATAGGTATCCAGTCCCCCCCCCCCCATCAACCTGACCATATGGACTTTTTTTTTTAATCTAGTTTCAGCCATTGCCTGCAGGACCAATGCCACCCTCTACTCCAAAGTTTGCATATGGCTATGTCTCTCTGCCACAGGTGAGTCAGGCCTGGAAGCCATTTTCTCATAAGTGCGTCTTGTTCTTCTGCATATTCTTTCCAGCACTTTTCATTTATATGGGCAGCCATCCACCCCTCAATGTTTCATTCCTGGGGACCCTTAGGACAATATAGCTGGAAAAATGGGGGTCTGCAGAAAGAAGGGGGAATCAGCAGAAATCACCAACCCCTCTTCCAGAAATGGAAATGTTGGAAGAACTATATGGCTGGATATATACTATCCTGAATAGCAGCTGTATGAACAAATGGGTAAGGCAGGAGGGAAGACTGTGATGAGTTCAAAAGAACTGGTGGGAGATCTTGGGAAAGATGGGGGGAACTTCTGTGGATGGTATAAAGGATATCCTGCACAGTCATACAGAACATTTTTTTCTTCTTTCCTGTAGCGTGTAAGCCTGCTGGATATTCTAGGCCTGCTCTCACCTGCCCAGCCCATCCGTACCCCCTTCCCACTGACCTTTGAGGCTATGAGTCAGGTAAGGTGTAGGACTAAAACCCGCCATAGCACAAGACCTGCATTTATTTCCAACAAAAGATACAAGAGAGGCCAGGGAAGATATAGTGGTTTGAGTGTTGGTCTAGACTCTGGAGGATAAGAAAGAAGTATGATAAAGGGCCAATATTAAAAACTTAGTTGAGACTTATAATATACAAAAATACATGTATTTATTAGGGAGGATCCTATGTCTGTAGTTAAGAAAGAGATTGTCACTGTATTGGATGAGGCTTTATTGGCAGGTTATATATCCAGACTCACTTATGACTTCCTGTTACAGTCAGAAAACAGGACTCCTCAGTTCTACCTCTTACCCAAGATACATAAGGGAACATTGCCAGTCCCTGGGAGGCCCATCGTCTCAGGGTGTGGCTCCATTTTAGAACCACTGGCTAGCTATTTGGATGACTTTTTAAAATCTTTTATTCCAAAAACTAACACTTACCTAAAAGATACCATGGATTTTTGGGGGCATGTAGAGGTGATCAGGATGGAATTTGAGGTTTGTCACACTTGATGTGGTATCATTATATACCAACACTCCTCATAATGAGGCTTTAGAGGTACTTCAAACTACATTAGACGTGAGGGAGAATGCACAAACCCCTCCCACTGCTTTTTTATGCCACATAGCAGAATTGTGCCCAAAAAGAAATTACTTCCAATTCCAAAAAAAGTTTTTTGGCAGATCTCTGGTACCGCAATGGGATGCAAGTCTGCAGCAGAACTAGCTAATCTATTTATGAGCAGATATGAAAACCAGTTCATCCTCAACGTTAATAATATTTATGCAGATAACATCATTATTTATAAATGCTTTTTGGATGATACCTTTTTGATTTAGAGAGTTCCAGTACAACTTTTATTGACATTTAAGCAGTTCATTAATGGCTTGCATGAAAGCATCAAATTTGAAATGAACTATGATAGTAGTGAGATCAATTTCTTGGATGTCAACATTAAAAGCGTGGGGAATAAAACAGAGACCAGCACTTACAGGAAACCCACAGATGTTAATTCTTTTCAGGCTAGTAATAGTTTTCATCCACGGCATCTTAAAAAGAACCTACCTTTTTCTCAGATGCTGAGGATTAGGAGGAACTGTAGCCTCTACTCTGACTTCGAAAAACAGGCTAAGGTTTATTGATACGGGCTACTCCTCCAGAATCAATTTATTGATAGGTGCTAAAGGTAAAGTTAAAGGTTCCCTTGCTCAAAAGCCAGTCGAATCCGACTCTAGGGTTGCAGTGCTCATCTCCGTTTCAAAGCCGAAGAGCCAGCGCTGTCCAAAGACGTTTCCGTGGTCATGTGGCCGGCATGACTAAACACCAAGGCGCACGAAATGCTGTTACCTTCCCACCGAAGTGGTACCTATATATTTACTTGCAATTTCTTGCTTTCAAACTGCTAGGTTGGCAGGAGCTGGAAGTAGAGATGGGAGCTCACTCCATCATGCGGCACCCGGGTCTTGAACTGCTGAACTACCGACCTTCCACAGCCTGCAGTTCAGCGTCTTAACCACTTGAGCCACTGCAACAGGCTTTTTATAAGGCCAAAAATATAAACAGATCATCCCTTTTGTTGCAAAAAATAGACAAAGTCATTCTGACAATTATTATTCCATTGACCTACAATGGGAGATCATCTCAAGTTAGCAACATCATCAGAAAGCATTGGCACCTACTTGCCAACATTCCCAGATGTAAGGCAGCCCGTCTCTTTGCCTATCACAGATCTAAAAACCTGAGAGACAGGCTTGTTTGAAGCAGTTTAAAATCATCCCCTGCAATACAGAGTGGAGTGGACGGTAGGAGTATACCAGCTGGCAATTTTCCATGTGGGAGGTGTTCAGTTTGTGGCTTGATGCTTTGCATAGATTTTTGCTACTATGACTCTATTAAGCAAATAAAGTATTCCATTAAAGCATTTTCAACTGCAATTCAAGGAACCTCATATATGCAATAAATGTGATCTTATCTATGTGGGGTATACATCTAGGCCTATTAAGACCAGGATAGGGGAGCACAGAAGAAGAAGAGATCGGATTTATACCCCTCCCTTCACTACCCAAAGGTGTCTCAGAGCGGCTTACAAACTCCTTTCCCTTCCCCTCCCGACAACAGAAACTCTGTGAGGTGGGTGGGCTGAGAGAGCTCTGACAGAAACTGCTCTTTTCGAGAACACCTCTGACAGAACTACGGCTTGCCCAAGGTCATCCAGCAGCTGTGAGCGGAGGAGTGGGGAATCAAACCCAGTTCTCCCAGATTAGAGTCTGCGCACTTAACCACTACACCAAACTGGCACCAAGCTGCATCCGTCTGAAAAGGAAGAATGCTCCATTGGTGAGTCATTTTACAACAGCCAGTCACAGCGACAGAGATCTTTGGTTCTTGGCACTGGAACAAGTTAGGGATGGTAAATTCCAGTTTATCGAATGTCTGAAGGCCAGAGAACTGTTTTGGATTCATGCTCTTAAATCTTTAACTCCCTTGGGTTTGAATGAACAGGTGGACTGGTGTCAAGTGTGAATTTATGACAGTTTGGTATTTGTTTTGCTGTCCCCGTGTTAAATTGATTTGATGTGTATATGGATTCAATGTCTGTGTCTGCTGCCACACTGCTGGACGGCCTGTGTGTAATCGTGACTAAGCATTCCCTTGGGATTGCATCAGCCATGACTAAGCATTTTATTGGATTGCATCATCCAGCACCAAACTATAAAGGTTAACCACACCTACTCAATAGCACTGCTGTTTGCTTGAGGACACTCTAGCTCTAACTTAGATAGCCACACAGGTGCTTTTTGGACGTAAATTGGAAAGTAATTTGTACATTATTTATTTTTTATTTCTGCTATTGACTTTTATTTACTGCATTAGCTTTTTAAATGTATTTTATTTTTTAGATTTTCTAATTCAGCAACTGTGCATTTGGCACCAGACACATGACTTTCATCTTTAGAGGCCTCACAAACATCTTTGTCTTGTGTCTATAGATCTTGCTGCTTAAGTAATATAGCCATTTTTACCACACTGTAAGTTAAAAAAATATTTGATTATTCATATTCAATTTTTTTTCTTTTTTCTACAGCCTTCCAATTCACTTATTGGTTATCTTATTGTAATATGTATTATTGTTACGTGTACCTCAGTACGGTTTGACCTCTGAAGAAGGCCCCAATAGGACGGAAACGTGTCAGGTCCTGTGTATTGGCCCTTGTGTTTAGGCCACTTGAACTTTTTAACGAGGCTTTCATTGGGCCCTTACAGGTTTTTAACTGTCTTTGTAATAAATACATGTATGTTTGTATATTACATGTTTCAACCAGGTTTTTAATACTGGCCCTTTATCAGGCTTCTTTCTTACCCTTGTGGTTTTTGGGTCAAGTTTGTTTCCCCTTCCCTGTGTCTTATTAGACTCTGGAGGACTTGAGCTTGACTCTGCCTTGGAACCTCACTGGATGATCTTGGGCTGCTCTCTCTTATGCCGTTATTGTGAAGATAAAATGGAGAATGAAAAAATTGTTTTGGGCCCCCATTATGATGAAACACAGGGTACAAATATCTAAATTTGAAGTAGTGAGCAGAGACTCACAAAAGCTCATGACCTCGCCCAAATTTTGTTAGTCCTTTAAGGTGCAACTGAACTCTTGCTCTTTTCTACCGCTACAGAAAGACTAACAGGGCTACCCATCTTGTTATAAATAAATGGTTGTCTTCTGGTCTGCATGTCAAACCCAAGATGGTTTTCATTCTTTATTTCAGGCTCATGGCTTCATCCTTTACCGGACCCTCCTGCCACATGACATCCTAGAGCCGGCCTTGCTTAGTGTCCCTAATAATGGAGTCCACGATCTTGCCTACATTCTACTCAATGGAGTAAGGTGGAGAGTATGGACCCTTCTAGGGACAGGGGGAAGAGGGTTACTTGAAGTTAAGAGTAGAATGCAGTACATGTCACAAAATCTTGCTGTAGCCCATGTCGTCCTTGCATGATGGGGCCAGAAGCTGCATCAGGAAAGATTTTTTGCTTGTAAATCAGCAAGGGCTCCACAGCTATACTGTCTGCTAATCCCATTCATCTACCCTCTTCAGCAATATAAAGGGACCCTGGAACGGGACAAAGTGAGTGGAGTGAAGATGACTGGACAGGCTGGGGACATCCTGGATTTGCTGGTGGAGAACATGGGCCGCATCAACTTCGGGGCCAACGTCAGTGACTTTAAGGTGCGTCTGGACAGTGGCCCTGGGTCAACTGTCTCTATTATTGTCCACCTGAGGCATCATGGATTGGGTTGGTGTGTGTTTAAAGTGATCTGGGCTGGACGTTTGGCCCAGGCCATGCTGAACATTGGTCAGTAATGGGAAATGGTTCTGTTCGCTCTCTCTCCACCTTCCTGCCCAGGGTCTGATCCACAATGTCACACTGGACTCAACCACTCTCAGGGACTGGCTCATTTATCCTCTGGACATAGATTCAACAGTGGCACACGCATGGCCCCCAGTTGCTCCAACAAGCAGGGGGACCACAGGACCAGCTTTCTATACCGGAACATTCAAAACTCCTGGCATCAACTGGGACTCTTATGTGAAGCTTCCTGGATGGACCAAGGTATTGCAATCCTTAGACTGAGTCCAGCTTTATGATTGTGTAATTCTGCTACTGAGCAGCCACGGCATTTTCTCAGTTTGTTAGTATTTCCTTCACATCACATTTTGTAAGTTCTAGCTTCTTTGCAACACTGACCATTTTGGTATTGCACATACCATTTGTAGAGTTACACCTATTCTCCTCTATTTTAAAGGCGATCAGAACTAAAGAGGCATCATAGAATACGCCATTAAGCACACTTCAGCTAAAACAACCAAACTGAGGCTATTGTACTTTCGTTATCAGATGACAAGACTCATTGAAAAACACAATAATGCTAGGAAAAGTGGAAGGCAGCATGAAAAAGGGAAGGCCCAGCATGAGATGGATGGACTCCACCAAGGAAGCCACGAGGGCCCCTCAGTTGGCAAGACCTGAGCCAGGCTGTTAACGATGGGACAGTTTTGGAGGTCATTAATCCATAGGGTCACCATAAGTCTCTGACATACACGCACACACACACACCCGGGCATAAATTTCATTCAATCCAACAAAACTTGCATTAGAGAAAATATGCTTAGGATGGTGGTGCGAGAGCTGTTGCTCTTGGAACAGCAGACCCATCTAGCATATTTGGTTATATAGCAACAGGGAAGTGACGCTTTCTCTAGAGACCAGTAGTTCAGGCTATCAGAGTCTTCAGACACAATATTTCTGAAATGACCTTTTGTCTTTTTCCCTAGGGCCAGCTCTGGATCAATGGTTTTAACCTGGGTCGCTTCTGGACAGTTCGTGGTTCCCAGCAAACCCTCTTTGTGCCTGGCTTGCTTCTCAGTTCTTCAGCCCCCAACATCATCACAGTTTTGGAATTGCAGGCAGCTCCGGAGGAGCCTATAGTGCTCTTCCTCGACCGGCCCCTTTTTAATCGCACACGTAGCTCCGACACTAAAGACGTGGGGTAACACGAACTGCTCGCCAGTTGTGAACTGCTCTCCTGTCCTTCTGAGAGATCTTTTTGTGTGGTTTTTAAGTGGAAGCAAAAACAGGCCTTTTCACATGCTGACATCAAGTAAACATACTGTAGGATCAAGGCTTTTTCTGCAAATGCCAGCTTCTGATTTAGAGGAGGGAAAGGACAAGAGTCAGAAGCCAGTTGGCTATGACTACTAGGAACACGGTTCCCTTCTTTTCCAACTAGCCTGAGTCCCATCAGGCTGCTCAACAGGCAGAATGCAAGTACTTCCAGTGTTCAGTGTTTTGGGTACCAGCCCCTGTGTCAAATATACACTATCCTTGCAGAGGTCTGTGGTATCATTTTTCTGCACCATGCACAGGAGGAAGGGATAATGTACAGACTGAGGTCTGTTGTGGGAAGCTATGTAAATGTTATGAACGGAAGAAGAGCTAGTTTTAAGTTCAGCATACTCATGTCTACTAAAGTCAAAATGGTGACAACACATGAATCTATGCTCAACATCTAAGTTCTGGCATTGAACAGCAAAGGTTGGCCAAGTTGAACCCTAAGAAGGACAACACAGGAAAGAAAGGCTACAGTTTTATTCTGACCCATAACTCACGTTCTGCAATGTGCAAAGTGATAAGATTATAAAGAACCAAGTCTATACATGGCAACAGAACCACTCTTCCAGCAGCCATGCTTTTCAATTAAGTGATCACAGTGCATACATCTGTAGGAAATTTTCCCCAATTTTAGTACATTTGGAGCCAGCAGGAGGAAGTGGCTGTCCCTTCAAAACAGTACTTTTTCACATTGAAAAGGGTGCCTGTGCTCCTCCTTCAAGAAGGACTTGTAATAGCATCCTCCTTGATGCCTCATGGAAGAACAGGCACTACTGATGAGGGACAGTTGTTTTCTTAGGCAGCTTCTTCAGTTGAGGCGGCAGCCACTCAGTAAAGGCATGACAGCACACTTCCTCCTTTCCGTGCATCCTGAGCTAAGACTGGGCAGTCTTCCCTTGTCGATGTGCTTGCAGACAGTTTGTTGAGCAGAAGGAGAAGTCCAGGTAATGGAAAGGAATGTGGCCGAGCAGTGATTTGCCACACAACCAGCAGCGTCTGCAGATATTGAAAGACAATATGAGCATGTTGTCACATTGCTGGATGATGTCAGAAAGACAACACTCTGCTACGGTACCTGGTATTGGTCAAAGTTGCAGTGGAGTCTTTTAACTGGGCAGCAAGTCTCCCCTCCGCCGCCAGAGCTCGCTAAGAATGAACAAACCAACAATGAAGATAGAACGAGGCTCCAGGATTTAGAGTGTGTGTGTGTATGTGTAGGGCTACATCCCACTCTAGACAGTGCTATAAAAACAAACCTCATTTAGGAGGTCCTGGCCAAGGCTCAGACTGTAAGAGGACTCTGCCTAGGGGTTACAGATCAGATTACCAGGGAGGATTAACCACTGTCCTTTTCAGACTAGGAAACTGATTGCAACTTCTAAAGCAGAATCTAAACAAGACTAGCCTATCCAGGTTTCATCAGAAGTGCTTTGGGTCGGACAACACATTTTATTAAAATATTTTACTGATAGGGCAAAGGTGCAAGGCCCTGGGTGTGTGGGGGTATCATCTTACTCTAGAATCAAGAAGAATGTTTGTTTAAAGCCAGAGAGAAGTTCCCTTGCTTGAAGCAGAAATACATAGCATTTAGGTAAACAGACAAAAGAAACTTTAGAACTTTGTTGTGTAGCATTTCACTTGCTCAATGATTTTTATTTAAAAATATTGGCTACTTTTCTATTCAGCCCAAGTGCAAAGTCACGTTAACAATTAACACTAACATACGGTACTGCAGTATGGAACCAGAGGTTCCAGATGCAGCCAATTGATCATAACAAAGTTAGCATGATGACAACTTCTGATATAAGCCCATTCAAAGAAAATGTTCCAAGGCGTACAAGGGCCAGCAATGTACTTTCCAGACCAGTTCTCAGAAGACATTCCAAGTACAGGGTAACAATAAAAAAAGCCCAGGAATGGACTAAGGCAGAATGAGCTACAGAGGGAGGGGATGGGGAAGAAGAACTGCAAAGACTGTAATTAATATATGTCTAATAGATGGCTCAAGTGGTTAAGACGCTGAACTGCAGGCTGGAAGGTCGGTAGTTCAGCAGTTCGAGACCCTAGTGCCACGTGATGGAGTGAGCTTCCGCCTCTGGTTCCAGCTCCTGCCAACCTAGCAGTTCGAAAGCAAGAAATTGCAAATAGATAAAAAGGTACCACTTCGGTGGGAAGGCCATGCGCCTCGGCGTTTAGTCACGCTGGCCACATGACCACAGAAACGTCTTCGGACAGCGCTGGCTCTTCGGCTTGGAAACAGAGATGAGCACCGCATCCCTAGAGTCGGATTTTACTGGCTTTCGAGCAAGGGAAACCTTCACCTTTAATAGATGAGAGAGTCTTGTGTCCTATAGCCCTAGATTGTTAAGAGGCTTTAAAGGTAAATATCAATTCCTTACAATGAATCTGGAAGTACACAGTATGCAGCTGCCTTAAAATTTGTGTAACAGAAAGAGGGTTTCTGCCCCATAAGAAGGCAAGCAGCAACATTCTGTGCTAGTTGGAGCTTTTGAGATATCTCGATGTGGGTCTACTCTACAGGTTATAGCAGCATGGTTCAGTGCGGCTGGGTTAGTAGAGACTAGGAGGGAATTAAATTAAAAATTAAATGAAGATGAAAGAAGGCACTCCTACTTACTTGGTTGTGGGCTTGGTTGATGACATTGCTGGATTAGTAGAAAAGTTCATTTTTCTAGAGCAAGCACAACAGGCCACCTTGAGCTTCATGTTCTGAATCATTTTCCAGAATAGCTCTGGTTGCCGAGGGAAAGCTCTGGAGGCAGGACAGGCCATCCTGGGAGAACCACCTAGATTTAGGCTAGGCCTTTTTTCTTGGGCAGCAGGCATACGTCTGTGAGGAAAGCAGACTTGCCTCCTTGGGATTAGGGCATATCCTAGCATGAGCAGGATATATTAGGCCCTCAAAGAACTTATTTCTTAAGATTCCTAAGGAAAACGATGTCTTTGCACGTGCGTACTCAGGAAAGTCTAGAAAGATGCAAAAGCTCAGTGATAATGTCTGGCAGAAGGCAGGAAATCGACGGTCAGTCAACAGACCCAAGGAACACATATTGGAAGTTCTGAGATCCAATTGTCATAAGAGGCGAGGACTAGAGGATTCTTCAGGAGGAGGTGCTGTCAGCTGGGCTGAGCTAGTAACAGCATTACAGGCCAGTATGAGAACAGCAAAATGCTTTTTGTTTGTGATGCCACAGCCCACTCTTCAGCTTTACACAGTTTGTAGGACAGTGCTTCTCTACAGTCAACACCACAGCAGCCACCATGAATTCTATATTAGAAAGCTTTCACTAGCAAGCTTTAGTGGATGTGGAAGAAGCCCGTGCATCCAACGGATGCTGTCTGTTGAACCAGCCTTACCAGAAAATAACCACATGCAATAGGTAGGCCCTCACCTTTTCACGGTCACTCAACAGGGCAAAGAGCCTTTTTTCATCCTCTTCTTGCTTCAGCAGCTGTCGTGCCACGTGTTCTTCTTTCTCACGCTGTTTCCGTTGGGCCTTGTGTGCTCGGCGACGCTCTGCCTGCTTGGCTTCCATCTGAGCTGTTAGTGGTCCAGGCACCTACAGTCATACGACAGATGAACACCAGGAGAGAGAGGGGCCAGGGACCAGCTGCAGCCACCAGGCAAGGTTGCCCTGGGCACACCTCCCACCTCCCCACCTTAGCAGCACCTTTGCTATAGCATGTTCAAAACCGGATAGTAAATTCTACCCTATGTACAAAGTCAGAATGTCCACCAAGCAAGAGTCTGACAGGGAGAAGTGCTGGGGGTGGGGCACCTGAACAACGATCCTCCAAGTAGCCTTCCTCCAACCTCAGTGGCTCTTCCATCAATGGAAGAACCACTTAAGTTGGAGGAAGGCTTCGGACTTGAGCCAAAAGGAACGATAGGGTATGGATACTTTAAACAAACAAACTTTGTTCAGTGGATAGGGGTAGGAGGCACACCACCATCCCAATGAACATAGGGTGGATGTACTATAGAATGGGAGAGGCAAGTCCCAAAGGGAGGAAGTGAAAGGAGGAATGCATTCCCAGTAGCCTCCAACTGGGCTCCCTTCTGAGTTCTGCAACTCTAAAGGTCAGAAAACCAAAAAGAATGGGGGTCAGGAGAGTAGATGGGCGGCAGCTCCAGGCCTGCGCCAACTCTGCCCACACTGTACAAGTTGCAGCTGTCCTCCTGCCCAGGATGGTGCTCCACCCCAGCACCTGCCAATCCCACCTGTGCCCAGAAGTCTCTTTTCACTCACCTGGGCTTGGATGTAATCGTACCTCTCAGGTTGCTCACCCATGAATCTACGGAACTCACTACGAGTTTGCTTGTCAGCACATACACAATATGGTGGCCGTTCTTGCTTGTCCCTGCATAGGAGAGACGCGGGACTGCTGCTTCACTGGTCTGTGTCTACACCCTCATAGGAAAACTAAACAAAGTGCATCCCCATCCAGGCACGTTCCTCGCTTCCAGAACCGGACGACATGGATGAGGGGAAAGAAAGCCAAGACCAATCTGCACAATGGTCAGGTCCCAATTTGTTCTGGGAACGGAACAGGCGCACAGGAGCTTTCTACATTCCCATGGAAAAGTCTGTTAAGGCCTGGGCCTGTGTGTCCGGGAGCACCACCCTCCCTCTCTCCCTCCTCCTCTGTCTCACATGCTGGGCATTACCTGACAGCAGGATCCGCCCCAGCCTGTAACAGCAAGCGCACAACAGCACTCCTCCCGGCTGCCGCGGCCACATGCAAAAGGCTCCAGCCACTCCCATCCAGGGACGTATTGAGCCAATGGCGCAGGTGGCTGCCACTACACTCTTCTCCCTCCCCTTCTGTCCCATCAGCCGTTCTCAAAAGGTGCTGCAGTGTTTTCAGGTCTCCCGTCTTGCAAGCTGTGAACAAGACATCCTCCACTGGTGTGCTGGGAGCGCCTGGAATACCCATGGAGAGAGGAAGAAAGAATCATGCATTAACCTCAGGAATCAGGAGCAATTATGATTTCAAACCTTTCCACTGAGGGCCCACTGAATGCAAAAGGTAAAGGTTCCCTTGCTCGAAAGCCAGTCGAGTCCGACTCTAGGGTTGCGGTGCTCATCTCCGTTTCAAAGCCGAAGAGCCAGCGCTGGCCGAAGACGTTTCCGTGGTCATGTGGCTGGCATGACTAAACACCAAGGTGCACGGAACCCTGTTACCTTCCCACCGAAGTGGTACCTATTTATCTACTTGCAATTTCTCGCTTTCGAACTGCTAGGTTGCCAGGAGCTGGAACTAGAGACGGGAGCTCGCTCCGTCATGCGGCAACTCGGGTCTCGAAATGCTGAACTACTGACCTTCCACAGCCTGCAGTTCAACATCTTAACAACTTGAGCCACCGCTCAAATTGCATTCACCACTGAATGCAAAGCACATCACAAAAAGTCACATGACATCAGGAGCTAGAGTTATAACCTCACTAGTACCAGGGCCACGCTGCGGACAGGAAGCACAAGCCAAGCACAGAAGAAGGAGGAGGAGGAGATTGGATTTATACCTCGCCCTTCACTACCCAAAGGGGATCTCAGAGCGGCTTACAAACTCCTTTCCCTTCCCCTCCCCACAACAGACACTCTGTGAGGTGGGTGGGGCTGAGAGAGCTCTTCACAGAGACTGCTCTTTTTCAAGAACAGCTCTTATCAGAACTACGGCTTTCCCAAGGTCATCCAGCAGCTGTGAGCGGAGGAGTGGGGAATCAAACCCAGTTCTCCCAGATTAGAGTCCGCGCACTTAACCACGACACCAAACTGGCTCTCTCTCACCAAGCCACGCACTGCAGTGAGGAACAAGTCAAGTGCCAGAGCCATGGAGGAATTCCCTGTTCCAGTGAATGATCTTCCCTTGCCCTCTTACTGCCTCTCTCATTAAATGAAGCCAGGCTTCATTCACATGCACACTAGCACCAATTCCCTCCAAATAGCAACAAAACAACAACAACAACAACGAGGCAGCTTCATGGAGACTCGCATCCCAGCAGCTGGGACGGCAATAGCTAGAGGATCGTGACATGTGCTATCTGAAAGAGAGGAAATTTGCCAGTCCTGGCTGCCAGTTCATTGTCAGCTATGCTGCCATAAGGGTTGGGGGTGGGGTGCTAGCTTGCCAGGACTGCTACATCATTCCTTTTCAGCTTCTGTAATGCTCGCTTATCTATGGCCTTGCAGGTGGGGTGTTGTGTCTGGGATTCTAGGGAACCGTGGGAGCGCTTTCGGTTCTCAGCTTCGGCTCTAACGGCCTGGGGCTCCTTCTCCTGCGCGCGGGAATGTGGCTAATTGGCCTAAGGGGGGGGGTGCATACGAATACCCTATATCCCATTATGCTTGTAGGGGCGACGCCATTCTTAACAGTGACTTTGTTAATGCATCTATAGCTCTTCAATAAAGTATAACCTTTCCATGAAGCGTGTACTCAGTTGTTGGCTGTGGAACCTGACGTTCATTCAGTAGGAGAGCCTCCCAACCTAGTCGGACACCAAAGGGATAAGTTTCCACAGGCCCCCCTTTTTAGTTGAATAGGGCGTGAAATGAGAGTGCAAGCGAGGGGATCTCAGATGGTCTGCACGTCAGCACATAGGCTTACCCTGAGGCTCCAAGCATTTCTGGGCTTCAGTTGACTCCTCTGTGTTCAAAAATAAGGCCTCAGATTCAACATCTCTTGAAGCATCACTGCAAGACTCTGATTCAAGGAAGAGAGAGAATGTGAGGAAAATATAAACCACTATGCTGGAAAACATTCTGTTTCCCTGTTCGTTGATCCCCCCCCCCCCCCCCCCAATCATTTTATATCTCAGTTCTGTTCCTGGGCTATTCAGAAGCAATAACAATGGGAGGCCCACTTTTTTAAGACTACGCCATCCCTAATTGTGCAAAAAGCACCAATGGCATTGTAACGTCCTCACTTTTAGGGGAAGTGGTTTTACCTTTAAATACTCTCCAAGTACATAAACGTGGTAGTTTTATGCCGCCACCAGGAATTAAACATCATGACAGGCATCATATGTGGTGAGATCCAAGATGGGGAGTGGAGGCTGCGCCTTCTCCCACAACCAGTATCACTGCAGTATAACTGCTTGTTACGAGCCTGGGCCTGCGTAGTGGGGCCTAGTAGCTCTGGGAAAGCCTTATTAGAAGGCCTACTGGGCATGAAGTTGAGCAAACTTCAGAGGACAGCGGAGGACAGGAGGGCCTGGCGGGATCTTGTTCATGGGGTCGCGAAGAGTCGGACTCGACTGTGCAACTGAACAACAACTGGGCCTACATTTCCCAGACCACCCTTTGGACCCTGTGATTGGTTAATGGGGGATTTGGAGGAAAAACTTACACTAGTAGATGAATAGAGGGTGGTGCCTGGGAAGAAGACATAAAAGGCCTTGCCCAAAGTGGGAGGTGGTTCACTCCTAGGAAGCAGAAGCTGGCCTGGAGAGGGCATGTACCTTAGAACAGTTTCATTACCCTCACAGACCCACCTGTTGGGGCTTTTGGTTTTTTCCTTCTCTTCTTCCGGTTCCGTTTTGGTTCCATTTCAAATTCACGCAGGTCCAGTGTACTCAGCACAACCTCCACAGACTCCAACTGGCATGGTGGACTTTCTCCCCTCTCTTCTTCTTTGTTCTCTTCTGACCCTGTGGGGGAGGCTAGGAGAGAGGCAGAGGCACAGCTCAACTCACATTCTTACCTCTTGTCAGGGTCAACAGCAAGCAGGTCCAAACACACTCTCCTGAAAAGGCTATGTTTTATTGGAATACTGGCCTGTTGCCAAGTGGTACAGGTACATTGTCAGGAATAATGATGGCTGCAAGGGGCTCCATACATATACTCTGATGCTGCATCTAGCTAAGCAAATGAAATCCAAGAGCGCACGCGGGAATCCTCCTGGCGGGATATTACATCATGAACGGGAGACTCACCCCAATCCCTCGAGAGCAGAAATATTCATAGTGGAATCCAAGCCCTCCCTTCCCTTCAAGGTTACACTGATAACACTTCCGGTTTATGGCGGCGCGCTAGCAGACTCACCTCCTGGACCTCCCGGAGGTGAAGCTGCGCTCCAGCCGAAGAAGGGGGTGCGCAGGCTCACAACCCCCCCCCCCAGGGGCCCGGCGAAGGGACCCTGGCCATGGAACTTATAAGAGGTCGCCTCTTCGATGGCGGAATGCCGGAGAATTGAGGCGCCTCTTTGTTCCGACGGTTCTCCGTGCTGTGAGACCGTATGGACTCAGTGACGCTGACTGGGACAAGCGCAGGAGATCATGCGGCAGAAACGGAATGAAAGCGAGGTCGAACGACCAATTATGAACGTGAGTCAATTCCGAAGCGTTTAAAGGGGAAAAGATAGCTCCCCCCCCCATCCCACCAATCGGGGGGGGGGACGAGCGGGGGAGGGACGCCTCCTATGCACACGAACTTTTGAGCGATTGAGGGGGGGAGCGGAAGAAAACGCGAAGGAAACTGCCGAGAAGTACTTACCAAAGCGAATCTAAGCGGTCAAACGCACATTCAGAGACTTTTAAAAAATTCGGGAAAGTAAATGACAAAGATGGCAGGGAAGAAGGACAAAGAAAGACTTTTGAAAGCGAAAGGGTCTGAGAGCCCAAAACCGGAAGTTACCAGTGAGGTGGCAAAGTCTATAGCGGATTATATGCGCCCTCTGCTGGAACAGCTGTATAACTTCAAGGAACAGATGTTTGTGGTTACTCAAAGCATTACTGCACAACAAACACAGATAAGCGATTTGATACAAATAATGAAGCAAGATGCTGAGAAGGTAAAGGAAGTGGCTGTAACTACACAGAAAGTGAAGAAGAAAGTGCAAAAGCTGGAAAGGAAACAAATCTCCATGGAAGATCAACTGTTGCAAGTCCAAAAAATAATCCTCCTGGGGAAATTGTGGTGAGATTCTCGAAGAGGCATGTCAGGGATGCAATCCTGAAAGCGGTTGCTGGAACACCCCTGAAAGCAGGGGAAAATACCATCAGAACGCTAAAGGATATTCCATTTGAAGTAAGACAACGAAAAAAGAAGTACAAAGAACTTGTGCTTTTCCTTCAGACAAACTCAATTGGATATAAATGGCTATTTCCAGAAGGCATCACTTTTAAGATCAAAGACAAAAAAGAAAAGATTGACTCTGTTCTGTGATCCCGCGGCTGCACGGTAGTTCACTCCGGGGCAAACAGCCACGCCTCCCCCCGCAATATCCGGCCCGTGTGACCGGGGCCTTGATGTATCTAAGCTAATTGGAGGATCTCCTCTCTTGGGTTTTAGTTAGTAGTGGGTTCTTTACTTTATCCCGTATATGTAGTTCCCCCTCCCTTTTCTTCTGTTGTAGTTTTGGTAGTGATAAAAAATAATTAAAAAATCCCCTCCGGGGCTCAAAAAAAAAAAAGGTTATACTGATAACGCTGTCTGGCTGAACCAGTTCGCAAGGGGAAAAGAGCGCCTCCCTTATGTTACCCACGGTAGCTAAGCAAAGCTAGCATGTGCGGCTGTGCAAAAGTCAGGGACGAAAGAAAACAAAGAAAGCATGGCAGCTAGCTGACACCTCTAAGGGGAGAGCCACTGAGGACGACGGCAGAACTATCACCCTCCCACCTTCTGGCAGGATCCAAGAAGCCCTGCATGCCTCTCGTCTGAGACAGCAGCCTCCACCTTGGCTTGAGTCCCCTTACTGCTCACAGCCTTCTTTCATAGAAAGCACCCCATGATTGGCTGCTCTCAGCAGCTTATGGTGGTCTTGCCACCCTAGAGCTCTAGAGTCAGAGAACAAAAATGCAAAAGGCATCTGTATTGTACCAGGTACAATTAGAAGGGCACAGAAGGCAAGAGTAAACGCACTGCAGATTCTTGTAGCTACAGGACGATGCCTTCCAGCTCACCTTGACACTGTGGCGATGCTTCATCTTGTTCAACTATTTTTCTCCTGGTCTTGCGAGGAGAGCCAATAAGATCTTCCACTGCTGTGTCCTTTCCTGTTCAAGAACCAGAATGGTGATATCACTGCTGGGAAACCTCCTGGTTCCAAATTAAAGTGTCAATTTTTGATTAAAAGTGACATACTCCCCCCCAGCAGAAATGCAGTAACACAGTTCAAATGGTAACATTTAAAGAGGTGTGGGGAAGCAACCACAGTAAAATGCGCAGAGCTAATGTTGAGCAAAGTATGGTTCAGCAAAAAAGTTGAGCAAAGTTAGATCCAGCAAAAATGTATGGAACCTACAAAGCAGTTACAAGTACTACGGGGAAGATTTGGGGAAAAGATCAATCCTTGGCTCTTAAGGAACAGAACCAGCAAGACAGGACTACGGGTGGAAGGCAGTTTCCTTGACTGCTAAAAGCCAGCAACAAAAACACCGGAGCTGTGAAGGAGAAGCCCAGTCAATCAATACTGTCAAAAGCCATGCTTACCATACACTTGCACACTGCTCAGAGCTCTGTGCACCCGCTGCACCTCATGGAAGGTAGCTCTCCGGGTGCTGAAAGGAATGCCTCGTATTCGGGGATCGTTTTGTCGAAGAGGGCCATTTCTACTGCCAAAGAAGCGGGCTCGGTTGGTGTGAGGGGCACGGAGGAAAATGCGCTCTGCACCTTGAAAATGTCCCACCCAGCTGGCCAACAGCTCCTGAATATCCTGTACAAAATGCAAATTCAGTGATACTTTTGAGTGCACAGGATTGCCACCTTCAGGCATCCCAGTACAGCATTTGGGCACTGCCACAAAAGTTCTGGTCATCCAAATGCATTATCAGCCACCAGGAGGTCAGCTGTCCCATGAGAGCCCTTAATGCTCTCCTCCCCTGTCAATCCTGATTCTCATCCAGATACGGGAATATAAAACATTCCACTGCTCTGGAAGAGTCTCATGTGCTGAACAGTGAATCCTACAGGAAAAAAAAAATGTCGTCTACAAGACGGGGACCTACAAGGACCTTGGGGGGGGGGGGATCTCATTTTCCCCGTCACCATTATTTCCTCTTTTCTTTCCCAAAAGCCCCCATACCTTATTCCCTCCCCACTCACCAGACTCCTTAACTCCTTCCCATCCACCAGCCAACATACCTATCTGCCCCCACCTTCAGCTTTCCTTCCTTTGCTTCCCCAGAGAAAATTCTGCTTGATTCCAGTTTAGTTGAGATGATGGCCAATACTGTTGTGGTTGCCTAACCATATCCCCTGAGGGCATTCCTTTCGTAAAACAACAGGGGCTGCTTCTATTATTGGGGGGGGAGGGGTGTTAGCCCCTCAGTGTATATTTTTAGATTTCAGATTTTTCTCAAACCTGGGACTTTCCTCATGTTTGTAGAAAGATCTGTCTGGTCTGCCCATTGCTCCTGTCTCCCGATTTAAGTATTCACAGATGGAGCCACACTGAGAATTAAATATATCAACACTCCCTCTCTTCCCACTCATGCTATTCTGCTACTGACAGGCCTCTACTAAGACTTGCTAAATAAGACTCAACTGTACGCCTCTCATTTGGGAAGGTAACTGTAGCTCTTTGAGAAACAGCAGGGGTCTAAAGGATTTCCAGGTGACCAGAACAGCCAAGCCCCTCCCACAGTGGGGGCAGATCCACGGCTGCTTTGGTGTCTCTGCACTCACCTTAAGCAAGGCAGACTCATTGTAGCGCCGTAGGGAAGCCCCAGCAGATTTTGGCATGGATCCCTGAGCATCCCGCATCCCTTGGGCCGTACCTCGGCGGGCTCGCACTGTGTACCTGTGGAAAGTCTTGTGCACGAGTACTTCATTCCTGGGAAGAAACCAAAGGCAAGTCTATGGTATAAAGCTAACACCCAGGATCATCATTCCAATGCAAACTGAGCATAAACAAAGTGCACTTGGGTCCCATCTGCAAGGTAAATAGGACTCAGCAGCTCATGGAGAGGGGCTGAGAAGCAGCCAAGCAATCCACACCCCTCTCCCCAGTTGCCCACCCCATGTGAAGTGAGGGGCCATGAAATGGACACCAATGCTGACCTGGAATCATACATGGGATCAGGGGTCATTTCCTGCCGGAGCGCCGCTGCCCAGACCCTGCCCCCTCCTGAGTGTGTGTGTGGGGAATTAAATGCCTGGCTTCCCTGCACCATCTTCTCCAAGAAGATAGCGCAGGGAAGCCAGGTGTGTCTGCCCGGCTCCCCTTCCTGTCTCCAGCCAGCCCAGGCTAGGCTGCCTGGAGATGGGAAGGGGAGCTGGGCAGACATGCCCTCCCTTTCCTCTGAGCCTCTCCGCTTTTGTGGAGAGACGGGGGGGGGGGGGGAATTTAAATGCTTGGCTTCTTGGCAAGGCGAGCTGGGGGAGGGAAGCGAAGCAAGAGGGGGTTTAAAGTTTAAACCTCTTCTCTCTAGAGTCGTGCAGCAGCAGCGGCAGGATCTTTCCATTGTATTCTATGGGGCCATAGAATACAATGGAAAGATCCTGCCGCCCCTGCGGAGCAACTCTAGAGGGAAAGTTTAAACCCCTTCTCTCTTCACTTCCCCGCACCCCGCCTTGGCAGGCCGGCTGGTGAAGGGGAGGCTTTTGAAGATGCCTCCCCCCCTTTTCTGCTTTCCCTTCTGACACACTTCCGGTGATGTCAGGGGGCGTGGCATATACTAATGATTGTGCTAATAGCAGGTGTGCTAATGAGCTCCTGCACCTCTTTTTCTACGAAATGACCCCTGCATGGGATCACAGCTTTTCAGACCTACACCTGAAGGCAGCTTCTGCAGCTCCAATAATGCCCTTCCCTCCCGGCATGAAGGGGCCCCCAAGTGAAAGCCAGTCACTCTATCCGTGGGTTCTTCTTACCCCTTAAAGACAGCTCCTGCAAAGTGTCCCCCACCAGCCATCAGGATAACCCAGGAGGTGCCTGGGCTTTGCCTCTGAAGGGAAGCCACCAGTTCTCCAGGTTCTTCCACATTGCCCTAGAGAGACACAAGCCCTCTTGAGTCAGGGAAGTGTCATGGACTGAGTCATGGGAGCACTCTCAGCATGGCTTGAACACAGGAACTGGGGACAGGACGGGGAAGGATTTCATTGCTTAGCTGGACCTGTGGAAGGTAACTTGCACCTTGGGTAAATTCTACAGGTCCCAGAACAGGAGGCACAAGTGCACTTCAGCAATTTCAAACATCCCAATTTTGGAAGTTGGGAAATTGCCATTACATTAGCTTGCAATCCTGTGGACAAGACCCACTTTGTTTTTTAATTTTTGTACCACACCTATTGATTTTAGGGATATGCACATATATACACATACATATTCATGCTCTAGAAGCTCTGGGCTTTCTTCTAGAAAACAGCAGACACAGAAGAAACCATGTTGAGACAACCAGATGGGTTGATGCCACATTTCAGATGGATGGGCAGGGAAATGATGCAGCCAAATGACTAAGGCAACTGTGCAGGACTTGAGAGACAATCTGGCATGTTAAGCACCAAATGGTGTTAGTCAGTCCAGGGTTTAAGAGCAACTCTAATTCACTGAGATTCTGACCCTAGGGTAGTGATGGCAAACCTTTCAGAGACCGAGTGCCCAAACTGCGACCCAAAACCCACGTATTTATCGCCAAGGGCCAACATGGCAATTGAACCTGAATACTGAGGTTTTACTTTAGAAAAAACAACTCATACATTAACTTAAGATGATCCAAACAAAGTAAGGAAAGCAATCCCAAATGCTTTCATTGACTTAAAATTATTTGGCAGAGAATTCGACACTTTAATGATGGTCTGGGCCTGGCTGGGGCGATGGCACGCGTGCCCACAGAGAGGGCTCTGAGTGCCGCCTCTGGCACCCGTGCCATAGGTTTGCCACCACTGCCCTAGGGTAAGGATGCCAGAGAGCAACATCTGGAAGTTAAAGGAGTATATGATACGAGGGTGGCAGGTTTTGGAATACTTCCTCTGAAACCTGGCCATGAGGTTGCCCTCTGCTCGTTTCTTGTCAGACAACTGGAAAGGCATTTTTACTGTTTGGTGATGGGCCACTGGGTACTAAGTCAGGAAGAGGCAGACAGGAAGGAGGAGCCACAAGCTAACATGCCTTTGTAGTGTTCAGTACACAGCGATAGACCGAGAGGAGCTGGCCTTGGGAATTTCTGAACAGGACGTGCTGAGAACGCGGATAAGGTGAAGGGCTCAGGCCACTGCTCCTTCTGCCTTCACTGTCCTGGCAAGACAGGGGGCCCGACTCGCTGCCTGAATCAAGATCACTGGTATCAGAACCCGAGATGCTGGAGACGTCACCTGTATATCAAGACAGCAGCGGAGAATCACAAAGCTGCAGGGCGATGCACTGGAGTCTTACTTCCCACCTGCAAACCACAGAGAACAGAACCAGCTCCCACACAAGGAGGAGGTCCAGTTCTATAAAGCTAGAAAATCCCCCATGTAAGACAGATCAAGGGATCAGCGAGTTAGAATTGCACATTCAGATCAGAAAGACATGGATCAGATCTGGAGACATACCTGGCAGACAGATGCAAAGTGAAAGGTGCAGGATGCTGCTACACTGCTGTATCTTGAAATGACCCTATGTGGTGACATTAAGGGGTCCAGCAGACTACCTTGCTACCCTCACCTGCCTCTGAGCCAGAACAGAATGGCAGCTCCATAGGACCACTAGCTATAGCAGCCTCAGTGTACACTGTCTCACCTGCTTGAGTCTTTGCCTCAAATTCTTCAGCTGTGAGCATCCCGCACCCCAGCAGTCGCTGCTTTAGGTTGAAGCGATGCCAGTCAAGACGATAATGCTCCATCTAAGAAGGAAAGGGGCAGAATGAGGGCCCATGAGAGCAGCTATAACGATGGGTTCAGTGTTTAGCACAAGTAGTTCAAAGCCTAGCTTGATTGCCAGCTACATGGGACAGGCAACAGGCTTTTCACTGCATTGGGTATGGAGTGCCTGGAGCTTGGGTCAGGACACATAAAAGCATCCACATCAGCCAACATGAACGTTACAGCCCACCAGAAAAGCCAGTGCTCTGTCCTGTTCTTGGACTAGGGGAAACCAAAGTTCAAACCCTCACTTTGCCAAGAAGCTCACTGAAGGGAAGGAGGGGAGAGAACCACGCATGCCACTCATAAGAACATAAGAGATGCCAATGTTGTATCAGGCCAAAGGCCCATCCAGTCCAATACTCTGTATCACACAGTGGCCAGAAATACCAGTGCCATCAGGAGGTCCACCAGTGGGGCCAGGACATTAGAAGCCCTCCCACTGTTGACCCCCCCAAGCACCAAGATGACAGAGCATCACTTGCCCCAGAGTCCCTATCTATACCTTGTGGCTAATAGCCACTGATGGACCTCTGCTCCATATGCTTATCTAATTCCCTTTTGAAGCCGTCCATGCTTGTAGCCGCCACCACTTCCTGTGGCAGTGAATTCCAAGTGTTAATCACTCTTTGGGTGAAGAAGTACTTCCTTTTATCCGTTCTAACCCGACCGCTCAGCAATTTCATGGAGTGCCCACGAATTCTTGTATTGTGAGAAAGGGAGAAAAGTACCTCTTTCTCTACCTGCTCTTTCCCATGCATAATCTTATAATCTCAGAGCTCTTGGAGGAAGGGCTGGATAAATGACAACTGAGAGAACAGCTGTCTTTACTCTGAATATAGAAGCAATGTCTCATCTTTGCAGTGATTCTTGGGATGTAGTCCCTGGGTTCCATTTGAGGGCAACAGACCATGATCAATCTTCTGGCAACATAAGCAAGCCATGCAACCAAAACAGCCTTCACAATCAATCCCTGTTCACAGCTGCCTACCTGCTCCTCTCGACTGTCAAAGGATTTCATGCAGGCAGAGCAATACATCCGGTCTGACACCTCCAAGACACCACAAGATCGATCTGGCCCATTAGTCACTGCAGCAAACATGATTGAAATGAGGAAAATATAATTTGGCACAGAATATAATGTACATTCACCACAGATTTAGAGAGACTTGGGAAACCCAAAAGTTATTATACAAAACAAATATTCTACTAGTATTTGTTGTGATACAAACAAATGAGTAATCCTAACAATCAGGGCTGTGTATGTGCTACGGAATTGTTGTAAGGATAACCATGAAGGGAAGAACCACATACACCATCCAGAGTTCCTGGAAGGAAGGATGGTATCAAAATACACTAAAATTAAAATTAAACCCACAGAATATGGCATTCAGTGCAGATGTTAGCTTCCTAAGCACATTTTTTTTCTTTTTGGAAAGCAAGTTTCTAGCCCTTCTGACTAAGACATGCTTCCAAGTGTGTAGGAAATGACTTCTGAAATCTCAGAAGTTGAAAAGTGAGCAAGTTAGACACTGTGCCTGGTTCCCTTTCATGGTCAGCAACATCTGAGTTATGCAAAACAGAAGAATCACATGAAACAAGAAAAAGTTAAGCAAATTTCGTAAATTTACATAACCTTTAGGGTTCATGGAATTTAGATTGCCTAGGTACAGAATGGGAAACCAGACTTGTCAAGAGATTCTTACACACTGTATGGAAGCAATATGGGACAGCAAAGGGGCTGAGCTATTGCATTAACAGAACACAGATCAGCAAAAATGATGTCCCATCTGAAAAGAACACATACCAGTTTTTTAGGATGTTGATTAAGCTGAGAAAACAAATATTGGGCCTCTAAACCGTTCATCCACCCCTTCCACACCCAGAGAGCCAAAAGCAGTGTTTTTAAAAGTCCCAAATATGTAGAAACAAATTGCAAAATGGGATAAGGAACAGAGCAACTGTGGGGGGAAGGTTTTCTAAGGTGAACCTGACCTCAGCCCCTTATTAAGGAAATGAGAAGCAAATATACAAGCATAAACTCCTGATATCTGGCAACCATTGGCCCACACCCTGTCCCATCTTTATGCCCTGAAGGAATAAGTACCAGAAACTAATACAGGGGTCACATCCTCCGATGACTCAGTGACAAGGCAAAGTCCATCCATTAAAGTTGCATTCTGGGCAGCCTCAAACACAGACCATGTCTCAGCCGGCTGCATGATCTGAGAAGGGGAAAAACCAGAATCAGCAAGAGTTGAGGGAGCAGAATTCTCAGAGAGCAGCACCAGCCATACCTGCAGCACTTTAAGTTCAGTGAGTTCTCCAGCAGCCAGGGTCAAGACAAAGGCAATACTAAGACACAGTAATGGGAAGAGCTTCACTAGCTGAATTTCTGTTTGCAGGGATTTGACCAATGTGAGACTCCATCTACACATTACAAAGTCTTTGTGTTTGTTGGGAAACACATGTGCGACAGGAGTTTTGTGCCTCCCCAAAACACACAATTCCTTTTCTGTGATCACAGCATGCAGGGAGAAGTGGAGCTAGCTTCTCCCAGCACCCAATTTTACACCCACAAACTGCCCCATGAGGCCACTATTGGTTCACTTTTTAAAAAAAATTACATTACTTAAGTGGCTACAGGTAAGTTGCACAACAAAGCAAACAGAGGCTCCATACGTCAGTATGAGGACCTGAAAACAGCAGGTGTACAGAGAGGCTAAAGCTACTTCCCTGTGCATGCTGTGTCACAAACAGCCAAGAGCCTATGTGTATTTGCACAGCTGATACAAAGGCCCTGTGTTGCCCTACCTCTCCTCCCAGGAAGTCTACAGTGACCCCATGCAATGGTCACTTCTAGGCTTGACTACTGTAACTCGCTGTATGCGGGCTTGCTCCAGCTAGTGCAAAATGCAGCCGTGCACCTGCTGACTGCATTGCCTGTGCGGGTGCACATTCAGCCAATCGCACTGGCTACCGATTGAATACCAGATCTGCCTCAAGGTACTGGTATTAATCTTTAAAGCCCTGTGTGGCCTGGAAGCCGACATACCTGAGGGACCACCTCTCCCCATATGTGCCCTGGAGAGCCTTGAGCTCTGCTGACCCAGACCTGCTGGTTGTCTCCGGTCCAAGGGACATCCACTTAGCCTCAACCAGAGCCAGGGCTTTTTCTGCCCTGGCCCCAGCCTGGTGGAACATGCTCCCATTTGAGATCAGGGCCCTTCGGGACTTACTACTGATCCACAGGGCCTGTAAAACAGAGCTGTTTCGCCAGGCCTTTGGTTGAGGGCATCCACTAAAATCTTGCCTCCTCTGCTGAAGTTTACCATCTCTACATGGCCCAGATCAAGACGATTCTGGAGACCAAATGACACCAGCTTGAAATCTATGTATAAGAATAATGTGACCTGTTTTACAGTCTACGCAGTTTTAAACTGTTCTGTAAATTATATTGATCTGTATGAAATTTTTATGATCTGTTCTAGATTTTAGATTTTGCTCTGTGATCCCCCGAGCCCATTTGCGCGGAGGGCAAAATATAAATTGAAACAAACAAAATTTGTAATGTGCAGACAGAGACAGAGAAAGGGAGAAATGAACACCTCAGCCCTCACTTAATTTCAACAGCAGCTGATCTTTTGATGCTCCCGTTTGTAGAATTAGCAACTCTCAGGAAGGGGAAGGGTAAGTCCAGACATACTTTGCCAACTGTTTTTCGGAGAAACACAAAGCCCCTTCCACATAAAGGCAGCAGGAACACCAGAGGCACTTAAGGCGATTCTGCATTGGCTTTTCCCTCCGTTGTTTTACCAAAGGTGCATCAAAACCGTAAAGTACTGGGTTTGCCGCATGGAGACTTGGACTACAACATGTGTTCAGATGCGTTTATTGTACTTCACACACAAGACAAGAGAAACCGGCCCTGCAAGGGCCAACTATATACACACCACCCCGCACACCCAGGGTCCCCATAGGAGGGTTTGAATTTCCCGCCAGAGGTCTATTGGTGGATACAAGGTGGTTTAGGATCCGAGGTTCCCTTTGTGTCCGGGAACCAAGCTCCTAACTTAGTCTCTTTCCGCGGCGGCCTTATAGTGTGTGGAGGTCTGGCGGCACAGTTGCAGCTCTGGTGGTGGGTTCCGGTGGCTTTCGGACTGGCATATGCGGGCGAGGTGTCCCTGTTTCCCACACGTGTGGCAGATGGCGTCGCAGAACCGGCACAACTTGCACTCGTGTGCCTCTCCACAGCTGGCACACGCAGCGGGTTTTACGGTGTGCCCAGATGCTCCAGCGGCTTCCTGCAGCTGTAGGGGTGGACAAGACGGATGTCGTCCTCATCCGAGTTCTCCGGCGCTGGGTCGGGGGGCATCAAGTGGGATGCTGCCGGGGGGACGGACACGGTGGGAGGCCTCGTAAGCAATGGCAAGTTGTAGAGCATCCTCGATTTTGAGGTCGATGGTGCCAATCAGTTGGCGGCAGAATTTTACATCGCAGGTTCCCCAGATGAACTGGGTCAAGATGTTCTCCTCCACCTTGGTGAAACTGCACTCCACTGCATGTTAGTGCAGGGCGGCCAGGAAGGCAGCGGGCTTCTGGGTGTGGCTCTGGAACGCCATCCTCCTGGCCATCATCGTTGGTTTGGGCGTGAAATACCTTGTTAAGGCTTCAACAATCTCCTCATATGGGCATTCGAGGATAGTCTTAGGGGCCAGGCGGCTTTTTGCGAGCCAGATGGTGGCCATACCACACAAACTGAGGAGGAGGGCCCGTCTCTTGCTGGCATCTGTTACCTCAGGGTAGGCTAGGTAGGCTAGGTAGCAGGTCTCCACGAATCCCAGAACTCGGGATGTGCGGGGTCAAAGACTTCGAGGTGAACCGGAGCCAATGCCAGGACTCTAGCGGGGAGCGGTGTCTGAGAGAGCCGGGTGCAGTGCGGTGCTGCTCGGGAGCTGTGTGGGGCGTGGTGGCTTCCTCTGGATCGGTGCTTGGTGCTGCGCTGGATGGAGAGCCAGGCCCGCTCATCGGGATCCGGGATCCCATCCTCATCGCCACTGTAAAGTACTGGGTTCACCGCACTGAGACTTGGATGATGACATGCGTTCAGAGCGTTTATTGTACTTCACACACAAGACAAGAGAAACCGGCGCTGCAAGGGCCAACTATATACACACCACCCTTGCACACCCAAGGTCCCCATAGGACGGTTTGAATTTCCCGCCAGAGGCCTATTGGTGGACACAAGGTGGTTTAGGATCCAAGGTTCCCTTTGTGTCCGGGAACCAAGCTTCTAACTTAGCCGAGGACCACATTCAAGTACCCTGGGGCCAATGCCGTACTGAGTGCAAAGTCACCCCTGAACGGCCATAAATCTATGCAGAAGGTACCATAAGGCCTGATGAGCAAAGAAAGTGAAAGCGGCATGCCAGGCAGAGGGGGATTCCTGTTCCGACCTGGGTTTGGTAAAACAACGGAGGGAAAAGCCAGTGCAGAATCGACCTTACTTAGAATCATCCCTGAACCCAAAAGCATGGGTCGGGTCGACCTAGTCATACCACACCCATTTCGTTCGGTTCTTCCACCTAGAGAGAAAGAGACCAGGGGAAGGAGAAATACAAAGAGGGTTGGGTTCCAGGTTGCAAGCTGAGGACCCGGATCTGAAGCGCTCGAAGACTACCAAAGTCACCTGCCGGGAACTCTCCGCCATCAGCGACCGCGAGCAGGAGGAGGAGGAGGAGGCCGCCGCCAGAGGGCGAGGGAACGCCGAGCCACCGAGGGAGGGGGGAGAGGAGAAAGAGCAGCTCCTCGGTCTCTACTTAGAGGAGGAGGCCCCGGAGAAAGACTGCAAAGCCACCCGCCCCTGACCAGGAAAAGGAGACGGCGACTCGCAGCGCCCGGAACTCGGGAGGCGCGCGCGCGCACACCGCCGCACTTGACCCTCCCGGAGCCGCTTCCTCTCCGCAGGGCCCCCTCGCCGCACGTCACTTCCGCCTCCCTCAGACGCCTCTCTCCTCCCCCGTGGCGCATTCCCGGCGCTGCTTTCCCATTGGCCGTCCTTCGTCCCACCTCCTCCCCTCCTCCCGGTTTCCGATTGGTCGGGGACAGCGCCCACCAGGATGGGGTGGTGGGAGGGGGGGGGGAGGAACGGGGGAGTGAGTGACAGTCCGGGAAGTCGCGGCGGCTGCGTCCCGGGTCCGGTTACCGGGGCGACCGCAGAGGAGGTGAGGCGCGCGCGGCCCAGGCGGGAGAGGAGCCCCCCCCCACCGCGCACCCTCCGCCCCGTGACCGGCGGGCCCTGTCCTCCCTCCCCCTCTCCCCCCGCCCGGCCGAGTGAACGAGCCCTTGGGGGGCCCCACCGTAAGCCCTCGCCCGGCTCCTTCAGGGGCCGCCGCTGGGAGGGGGGAAAGGCCGGCGGGGGTCCGGGGCTAGAGGCGCCGAGTCCCAGCTCCGATGCCCGAAGCAGAGCACAGCCCCGGTGTCCCTGCAGCAGCGGCCCTGGGCCGGACAGGTGAACCCCTCTCTCTGTGTGCGCTACTCTGGGAGAGACTGGGTTTTGGCATCTATGGGGCGCCGAGGCCTTTTGCTCTCCCTAAATGTAGGGCAGCGACATACTTAGGGAGCTCTCTGTGTGTGTGTGTCTCTCTGTGGCTGTGGGAGCAGTTCCGAGTGTCTGAATGAAGGAGGGCAATGCTCTATAAAAGATGGGTGTGAGTGACTCTTTTTGGGGGGTTTTTGCACACCTGGCAGGAACATGGCAGATGTGTTCTGAGACACCTGAGTGAAGGAGCAATTTGTATGTCACGGTATCCTGAAACAGAAGGTCGATGGTGGATCACGGGGCCAGTCTCTTGCAGACCACCTTAGCACTGGCTTGGTTGTTTATTTAGAAAGCCCACCTTTTATTCTCAACTAGCCTGATACCCGTGCTTCGCTATAGTATTTAAGTTCCGTAAATCCAGTTTGGTGTCGTGGTGAAGTGCGCAGACTCTAATCTGGGAGAGCCAGGTTTGATTCCCCACTCCTCCACTTGCACCTGCTGGATGACCTTGGGCAAGCCGTAGTTCTGGCAGAGCTGTCCTTGAAAAAGAGCCGTTTCTGTCAGAGCTCTCTCAGCCCCACCAACCTCACAGGGTGTCTGTTGTGGGGAGGGGAAGGGAAAGGAGTTTGTAAGCCACTCTGAGACCCCCTTGGGTAGTGAAGGGCGGGGCATCAATCCAGTCTCTTTTTCTTCTTTTCAGAGCTCTTTCAGCCCCGCCTACCTCACAGGGTGTCTGTTGTGGGGAGGGGAGGAGCGCCACGGGGGAGGAGCCGCTCTGAGACTCCTTTGGGTAGTGAAGGGTGGGGTATAAATCTAGTCTCTTCTTCTTCTAATACTGATGATGTAAAGTCTGAAATGTAACATTTGTTGTAGGAATTCTAACGGAGAAGATTGTAGTGTAAAAAATGAAGCAAGACATACATACTTGGGTTTTTCTCTCTACTGAAGGACCTCTCTCTAGACCACATGGGTGGTTCTGCCCTCAGGTGCTAGGATGACCAGGCTGCTTGGTGAGCTCACTCTGGAGCAGGCCACATAGAACTGCCCATTTAAGAAGGAGTCGTCTGTTAAGTCCACTTCTGCTACCTTTCACGAAAGTGATGGCCTCTCTACTTGTGTTCCTGGATTGTTTTGCTCATATGGAGACCGTGTTATTCTGAGCAATCTCAGGGTGATCTTGCTGGTACTTGGACTGTGCAGCTCAGTGCCCCACAGGAGTACTACGTGCAAATGTCTTTGTCGCATTCCTAAGTTGCCTCCTCCTCTTAGCGTTGGGTGTATCTGGCTCCATGTTTGCCAGGAGCTTTCTTGGGGGAAGGAAGAGGTGAGAGGTGTGATGGGGAGTTGGTGATGTGGTGGACATTTCTTCAGGTTCATGAGGGAGGCACGCATCCGAATGGCTCCTAGAAATGTCCTTTACTGGTGAGTTGGGCTCGGGGCCTTCGGACGAGGACTCCCCCTCTGAAAAGGGGGCGGCTGCCCCCAAAAACCCTTATAAACTGAGGATTAGAAAAGATAAGAATAAATAAGGGCTGAAGGACTCTGATTTGTGCCTTAAAAATGTTGAAATAACTTGGGGATGCTCTGGGAATTTCTTTAAACAGTTAAAGGGATGGTTAAACGATAATTAATCTGGCATAACCGACTAAGTTCATTGTATTATTAGTAGCTTTTTGAAAATAGCATGGTGTTAAGCTGATGTATGATCTCCTACTCTTGGGTTTTTAGTTAGTTGTGGGTCCTTTTTCTTTATTCCCTAGATGTAGTTCTGTTTCCTATATTTTCTGTTGTAGTTTTGTAGTCTGAAAAAAACACCAATAAAAACCTCCCCCCAGGGGGATGAAAAAAAATGTCCTTTACTATCTCCCCATAAACATTCATTAACTCAATTGTCATGCTGGCTTTTTTGAAAAATGTCTATTCAGGAGTCTTGAATAGCTGATTTCTGTAACTGTCCTCAACTGTCTGCAATCTTTTCTAACTGTGTTTTTACCTCAGAACATTTGATCCACAGCTGTGCAATCAGAGGGAGGTGGGTGCAAGCAGGCAGCTTTTACTCCAGAACTCTGAACTACAGAATTGACCTATTGGGGCGAGGGCGGGCAAGGAGGCAGCAGCCTGCCAGGCACATGGAAAATAATTGGGGGAACACATTTTGTCCCTTTTTTACCCCCTTAGGTGTCGTGTTTCTCAGAAATCTCTTCATGGGGGGGTTGACGTCATGGTAGGAATGCACTCCCCTTATTTTGGGTTTCTTGGTGCAGGGATTTGGCCTAGGATTTGGGGGGAGGGCATACCCCCCCTTTTTTACAGAAATGCTTCTCATTTATGTTACATTTTAGAACTGGAACATCACTACATATTCAAAACACCATCCGAGGAATCGGATATTAAGCAAGTTCATATGAACCAATTTTCTAGAATCCTGGCAGCCACATAGGAATCAATGGGGGGCACATTTTACACCTTTTTACCCACTTAGGGGTCGAATTTCTAAAAATCCCTTCTTAGTGAGTACCTATGTCATGGTAGGAGCGCTCTCCCCAAATTTGGTGTTTCTAGGTCCAGGGCTTTGGCCTGGGCGTTGATTTTATGGTGAGGGGACTTTCTTTTATACATATAGAAGATAGTTTGTGCTACACTGACAGTGCCTTCCTAAGTGGAGCTACACTCTTTTAAGTATAATGAAGTTAATGGATATAGTAGGGTGAAACTCAGTTTAAGATGGTGCTGTAAAGTGGCTTAATTAATCAAGATACTACTTATATTCTTAAACAGAAGAGAGCCAGTATGGTGTAGTGCTTACATTATCAGACTAGGATCCCAGTTCAAATCCCTGGTCTCCTTTGGAAGGTTACTAGGTGATCTTGGGCCAGGTCCAACATTCAATTTAACCCACCTCATAGTTTTTTGTGAAGATAAAACAGAAGAGAGAACAACATAAGTTGCTTTGGATACCAATTGGGGAAAAAGAAAGGATATAAATGAAGTAAATAAATAAGTAAAACGAGATTGCATGCCTTGGATCAGTTAATACAAATTAGCTGTGTTGTAATGGTAAAGAGATTTAAAAGTGCAACTTTGCTTTATAAACTTAAAATACATTCATGGACCATAGAGATTCTAATTTGTTTATAAAAGAAAAGCAGATCTGGCAAGATTGAAGTCATCCCACCCCATTTGATTGTGCCAAAATCATTCCTATCATATAGCTTTTCACCAGTGCTAGTAGTGGCCTTAGTCCTGTTTTTCATCTACAAAATGTCAGGTTGTATAACAGCAGTCCATACATGTGAATTTACCGCACAGCCCCGGATTTGGTGTCTGAGTCAGAATTTGTGTCCCAAGATGTTCATCTTCTATTTTTCTGTCTTCTTTTGTTTTGGTTTCTCTTTTCATTTTGCCTTTGTACAAAAAGTTCTATCTTGTAAGTGTGGTGAAAATCGCAGGATGTTCTCTTTATGTTACATTGCTAGGATTTTAATATTGTTTCCTTTGCTGTTTCTGTACTAGTGTGTTGTAAAGGCAACCTGTTGTAACAACAACAAATTACATGAAGTGAATTTATTATAATTTCAGAAAGGATGGGGTCACATTGTTTGGAGACATTGTTATATGTGTTGAGTTCATATTTTTGCTATTCATGAAAATGAAACTAAGTGCAATTGTGAGAAGAGTTACTCCAGTCTAAACCCTTCAGATTCATTCAGAAGGACTTTCCTCTATTGCTGTTTTTGCCATAGTAACAGTTTCCTGTGGGGTTTTTTTGTCCTTATTCTACATTTGTACTTTTCTAATTATTTTCTTTTCTTGCCTGTCTGCCATCTTGTTCCCACCAAAACCTTTTCGACCTGTTATGAATGGAACTAAGATGGAAGAGTTGTGAATTCCCCATATTTTACCTTTATTGGTTTTTAGTCATGCCTCATTTTACAGTCATAGACCACCTGTGACCCTGGTGGAAGCCCAGCTCAGTGATACCATGGCTCACTTTGATACAGAGTACCAGCGGCTGGAGGCCTCATACAACGACTCTCCCCCTGGAGAAGAGGACTTGATGGTGCATGTTCCTGAGGGCGGCAAATGTGAGTAGAGCTGACCTGCTGGGGCCTAACTACACATTACTGTTTCTGGGTCCTGTCAAACCCAGTGTTTTGAACATGAAACTCCCAGTGATGTTGGAACTTTCAAGTACACAGGGGAAGGGGTGCTTGATTTGGATTGGGACTGTGGAATAGGAGTGTGGAGTTCCCCCCCCCCCAAAGTTTTTTTCAGTTTGGGTCTATTGGACCCAAAGAAGTTTGGAATTTCTGAAAAATCCTGGATCCCAATACTGGCAAAGTGTTTGGATCCAATTTTTTTCGGGTCCAATAGACCCAAGATGGGGGGAAATTGGGGGCGGGGACAAACCCAGGAGTTGCAAAACTGCAAAACACAGCTAAGCTGCAGCTCCTAACTTCTCAGCTGTTTCCCTTATCTTTTCTGCAGTCCATTTAAACCAGCCTGGTTTAAATGGACTGCAGGAGAAGGTGGGGGGAGCAGCTGATAGGCAGGGAGCAGTCTCCTAACCTCTCAGCTGCTTCCCTTATCTTTTCTGCAGTCCCTTTAAACCAGCCTGGTTTAAAGGGACTGCAGAAGAAGCAGCGGGGGGAAACAGCTGAGAGGCAGGGAGCAGTCTCCCCACCTCTCAGCTGTTTCCCCAGTCTTCCCAGTTCCAAAAATATCTGAGATTTTTTTTCAGGATTTTTTCGGGTTTTTTCTCCAGTTTTCCTGAAAAATCCCAGATACTTTTGGGATGTCAAAATATATCTGAAAAATACCAATAAGGTATTTTTGGGTATACTTTTGGCTCGGGAAGATGCAAATGCGCACCCCTACTGTGGAATGTGGGGAGAGAGAACATAAACTATTCTTCCAATGCCAGTTTCCCAGCCTGAAAGTTTCTGTGTAAACTTATGTCTACTGAGGGCTACATCTAAGTATCCCCAGTGGGGCTTTCTTGGGAGTCTTTCTGGCTGGAAAAGTGGCAGGTGGGAGGGGGGAATTAAGCTGGCTGTCCTAATCAGCCCCATGTGCCTGAAGATGAAGGTTCAACACAAAACTTCAAGCATGAGTCTGGTCTGACAGAACCTGGCGTAGATCTAGAAACAGTGTAACATGTAATTAGGCCCATAATCAGTGTGTGACACCCTGTAAAACTCTTGTGAAGTGCTAAAGGAGCTTGTATCTGAATAGGAAGTAGAAATTTATTTATTTATACATTCGATTTATACATTCGAAATGTGGGCATTTGGTTTACATAGTGTCCAGAGAAACAGCATCTGTTATGCAACATGACCCTAAGTACATTTGTTCAGAAATAAGTTCCACTAGGTTCAGTAGGGCTTACTGCCTACTTAGCATGTTCAGATTACAGCCTTAAATGGTTTACTAGTGACAGTGGGCTTGAATAAGGCAACAACGTATTGTGTGACAGATGATTCTAGTTCAAAGGTAGGAAAGAACTTGGGGAGCAGATTCTCTGACTGTGGGTGGCATCCACAGCATGACAAGATTCTGACGGTACTTGTCTGGCTTCCCCTTGTCTTGTGGTCTTTACCCAGTGATCTTTACCCTTTCTCTGTCTTGCAGCTCCTTGGCACCACATTGAGAATCTGGATCTTTTTTTCTCTCGTATATCCTTACCTAACAGATGGGCAACAGTGGATGGGGTTCCGGGATAGGGTTCAGTTGCAGCAAAGATGAGAATGCCTTACAAATTTCCCTCTGGCCACAAGACTTCTGAATAATGTCCAGCATGACTCCAGAGATGTGTTTTTAGACTCTCCTTTGACACTGATGTTGTGCCATGCCAGATCCATTAATAATAAGACCAGAACATTGCGGGATTATCTTGCAGCGCAGAATATGGATCTGGCTTGCATGACTGAGACCTGGGTTAAGGAGGGCAAAACAGTCGCCTTGAAAGAACTATCCCCCCCCCCCCAGGTTTCTTGATCCATCTCGAACTTGGGGGTGGGGGTGGCTCTGCTCATCCGGGAGGTTTTCTCATTCAAGCCACTCCCCATCTCAAAGATCTCCGGAACTGACTGTGCTGGCCTGGTGTGGGATGCTGAGGAGAGCTTGGCTGTTTGTCTGGTGTACCGGCCGCCTAGCGCGCCGGCAGATGGCCTTCTGAGCCTCTTAGAGGCGGTAGCTATGTGGACCTTGGAGTTCCCGAGATTGCTAATTCTTGGGGGTTTCAATGTCCATGCAGATGATGCTGCCGCCTCTGCTCAGGCTTCAGACCTGATGTCTTCCATGGCAGCACTAGGGCTGACCCCATTTGTTTCAGGCCCTACACACCAAGCAGGTCACACGCCGGATTTGATCTTTGGCATGGGGATGGATGTGGATCTGACTTTGAAGGAGGGAGTGCCATAGTCAGACCACTTGGTTTTGAAGGCCTGACTGGCCATCTCTACCCCCTCCTGTCTAGGCAGTGAGCTTATTTATGCTCACCCATGGAGACTAATGGACCCAATTGGGCCCTATGAGGTGGCGGTGAAGGCTGCGAAGAAGGTATTCTACTCAGCCTCCCTCTTGTCTGCTAGCTCTCGCCCAGCACAATTGTTTAAGGTGATCAGGTCTTTGATATCTTTCATTGAGCTGCGCCAAAATAGATTTAGAAATTCGGTCATTACTGCTGAGGCATATATGAGCTTTTTCGCAGATAAAGTCTTATCGCTCCACCGTGATTTATCTGCCAGTGTTGATACAGTATGTGAACTGGAGGCCCCTTGGCCATCTTTGGATTCAGTTTTTGATTCCTTCAGCCTGCTCTCCTCTGCTGATGTCAACAGGGACCTGAGTGCTATTAGGGTGACCACATGCCTCCTTGATCTGTGTCCCTCATGGCTGGTCAGTGGGAGGATACAGACCCCTCAGACATTATCAACCTGTTCCTGGAGATGAGGGTCTGTCCAGAGAGTCTCAAGGAGGCTGTGGTTTTACTGCTTCTGAAAAAAACATTGTTGGATCCTACAGATCCAGCCAATTACTGCCCAGTTTCAAATCTGTTGTTTCTGGGTAAGGTGATTGAGAGAGCGGTAGCCGAGCAGGTCCAGCGTTTCCTGGAGGACACGTCGGCATTAGGCTGGTTCCAGTCCAGCTTCTGCCCTAGCCATGGGATGGAGACTGTGCTGATCGCCCTAACAGACAATCTCCGTAGACAGCTGGATCAAGGCGGGTAATGCTGCTGCTGTTGTTGGATCTCATAGCGGCGTTTGACACAGTTGATTACGATCTTCTGACTCACCGCTTTGCCGACGTAGGAGTCCGAGGGGTAGCCCTTCAATGGCTTTCCTCATTTCTCCATGGTCGGGGACAGAGGGTGGCGCTGGGTGGGGATGTGTCCTCTAGACAACTCTTGCTATTGGGTGGCCAGATGGCTCCTGCCCCGGAAAATCTGGCTAAGGGATTGGGGGCCGTGGTGGGATGGCTAAAGAAGAGTAGGCTGAGACTGAATCCGACAAAAGACAGAGGTTCTGTGGTGGGCGGGGGGGGGGCTTTGGGATTGGAGTTCAGGCTTCCAGCTCTTGATGAGACACCCCATTGATATTGGGGTTGCCCTTTAAGAGCTTGGGTGTGACTTTGGATGCCTCCTTATCGATGGAGGCCCATGTCATGCATATTGCCAAGCTGGCGTTTTTCATCTTTGCCAAGCTCGGCAACTGGCTCCTTTCCTGTTGAGTCCCGACCTAGCCACAGTTATCCATGCAGTTGGTCATCTCCAGGCTAGACTACTGTAATTTGCTCTACACTGTCCTGCCCTTGAAACTGACCTGGGAACTCCAGCTGATCCAGAATGCGGTGGCACGGGTCCTGAGGGGAACATCACAGGCAGCACATATTCGACCTGTGCTGCGCCAGCTACACTGGCTTCCAGTGGAGTACCGAGTCAGGTTCAAGGTGTTGGTATTGACCTTTAAGGCCTTGAGCGGTCTGGGACCAACAGATCTACGGGACCGACTCTTCGGGTATGTTCCTAGGAGAGCCTTGCACTCTACTGATAACAATCTGCCGGTGATCCCTGGCCCTCGGGATGTGCCGCTGTCCTCGACCAGGGCCTGTGCCTTCTAGGTCCTGGCCCCGACCTGGTGGAACTCTCTGCCGGATGACATCAGGGCGCTGTGGGATCTTATGCAATTCCGCAGGGCCTGCAAGGCAGAGACGTTCCGCCAGGCTTTGGTGGAGGGCAGCAACAGTTTTCCCTTGGCTGGTTTCACCCTCCCTTTTCCCCTCCCCCCCTTCTGAATGGCTGCTATGAATTCTCTCTCCCCCTACCCAGAAACTTGCTTGGTCGTCCAGAGTTGGGGTGGAAATTTCCAGGATGCCATCACTATGGACTCTGTTTGGGTTTTTAGTTTTTTAAACGGGTTTGTAGAATTTTAATATTTTATGTTTTAACAGTATTTTGCCCCCATGTCTATTGCCCAGAGCCCGGTGCAAGCTGGGATAGGGTGATTAATATATTTATTTAATAAATTATAATAATGACATTTTAAAAAGTTGTGTTTTAGCAAAACCATGGCAAGAATCTCTTCAGTGTCTGTTGAGGAACAGATGAGAGTATGGGATTGGATTCCAGCAATAATTCTCACTACTGAAAGGCGGTTGATTTTTGCTAATTTTCCCCTCATGCTGTCTCTGAGAATCCTCTGTCCCCCCAGGATTTCAGGCTTGTCATTAGCAGATATTACCGTTGGAATCCTACCCATAGTCTGTAAACAGCCTTTGGACAGCATGAAAATTTAACAGGCAAGAGGGTAACAAAAAGGATATGCAGAAGAGGCAAATTTTGATATTCTCTTCCCTTGAGATTCCTAAGGCAGAAAAGTTAGATTTGAGCCCAGTAGCACCTTAGAGACCAATGAGAGTTTCATGGTAGAAAGTTACTGCCTGCTGGCTGCTACTTACTGCTGTAGTATAACAGGTTGAACTGGAAAAAGAAGTCTCCTGTAAGTTAGCGAAAAGGATTCTTTGATAAAGCTGTGGCAGGTTCTGCAACATAGGTTCAAGTGGTTCTCCTTGACTGTGGTTTTCACGTCTATAACCTGCACCAAAAGAATGGCTTCAACTGCATGCTCATCAGTGAGATCTTTGAGTTAATGTGAGTATTAATTCTATCCCTCTTCCCCTTCATATCATTTGTCAGTGCCAGTCCTCATATTCCAGTGGGGGTAGTACTCCTGATTCACTTTATCTTTCACTTCAGTGTGAAACCTCTGCAGTTTGACAAGAATAGATATCCCTGGACCTTCTGCTGGCCCTGATAAGTTTGAAGTGGTAGGAGGTGGAGCATTTCCTATTCCATGTCAGGTCTTGAAGAAATTCACTCTCAACAACACTCTCTTGGCAGTGATTAGTTTATTGAGAGGTAAAGAGGTTTCAAGCATAGATGAGTCTGTGTCAGAACTGACTCCCTTGGCTCCAGTTCTCCAATTATATATAATTCAAACAATCCCTCACCCCAGTGACCAGACCAATCACATCCTGACATCCAGCCCGCCAAAATCTACAGTGCACCATCAGCCCTCCTACAACACCTGCAAATCTATGGTTACATTATCTAGCAGTGTCTGGTACCAGTGTCTGGTACTCAAGGTCAAGCATGTATACTTCCCAAGGGAAGGCCCCACATGGATGCAGTTACAAGCCAGCACAACTCTCAGCAAAGCAATTCCACACACGCACTCATATACTCACCCCCCCAATTCCCAGCCAGAGTGAAACAAGGCAGTGAGCTTACAGATACCAAAGACAGGTAGTTAAGAAACATACGGCAAATGAGGCCCGAGTTTGACATTCCACACAGTCACTTAATGTCTGCCCCTGTTCTCACAGGCAGTTCATCTTTGTTGTGGCCTTCACCACATTCCTCATCAGCTGTGTCGACTATGACATCCTTTTTGCCAACAAGCTGGTGAATCACAGCCAGCATTCCAGTGACCCAGTTAAGGTGACCCTGCCAGATGCCTTCCTACCTCCTAGCGAGTGCAGTGCCAGGTAAAGTTGACAACAGCTTTCTCTGTCTGTATCCAGTCATGTCCTTGCTGATCAAGGTTCAGTTTTTAAATCACAAAACGCAATCCAAAACTGGAAGTTCCTCTGTTTGTAAGCTGGCTATGCTCCATCAATTGAAATGACTGCTTCATAGTGGAAGATGTTGTTTTTGCAAGGCAAATGGGGCTGTTACTTATGTCAAGAATTGCTTTCATATGTTTGCAGTTGTATTTGGCAGATCTGGACTCTTAGGTATTAAGGTTCCCTGAGCAGTAAAGATGGGGTCTGATGTAGCTTTTTGATATATTTGCCAACATTTAGGCTGTCAGTGCTTGCTGGATTTGTAGCACACATGTGAGGTCAAGGATATTTCAAGACGACTTTATGAAAAACGTTGTGTTCACTTATGTAGTATTGCCCCTGTTCACCTATTTTCAGGCAATCTAGTTGTTCTGGTGTTTTAAACCTTCTGCTACAGCATTGAACTGAACAGAGTTGCCTGACCTCTGGTAGTGGGAAAAGGGGTGTTCTGTCGCATATTTGTTGTAATACCACTATAATTCTTGCAATGGCTACTCCTTCCTTTCTGTAACTTTGTCTCTCTTATAGGATTCAGGCCAATGGCTTTCTGCTCTCTGTCCTGGTGATCGCAGGGGTCTTCTGGATCCATCGACTAATTAAGTTCATCTACAACATTTGCTGCTACTGGGAGATCCACTCGTTTTACATCAGTGCTCTCAAGATTCCTATGGTAAACTTCTGAAATCTGGGGACCATGCACCCCAATTAAGTGCAAGTGAAAAGGAGTGTTAATACTTAATAGGAAAATGATGCCTCTGATTACTAGATATTGGAGGCAGATAACAGATTATTATTCCCAGCATACTGCTTTTGCAAACTTTTTACAGGTATATAAATGGCTGCTGTTGGAGCCAGAATGCTGAACTAGCCAAACTTTTGTTTTGATCCAGTAAGGCAATTCTTATATTTTTATTATTTTCTCAGCCATAAGAAAAAAGCAGATAAAGATTGCTACTTGCTTCTTTTCTTTTAGTCCTCCTGCCCCACAATTGCTTTGTTTCAGTGTCTTCTGGTTAGCTTTCTTTCTTGCTGTCCCTCACTGATCTTCTCCGGAGCTGTGCACTGCTTCTGGTCTGCTGCCAGTCCCATAGAGCTCAGTCTTATCCATGGGCCCTGTTTGCTTATGACTTGCTGGGATGAGTAGCAAAGCTGGTATGATATGCAGCTACCATGCCTGAATTTGCAAACGTCTGTTCTTGGTCTCCTGCCCAACAGAGTCAAAGGCTGAATCACTGCATTCTCCTCTCCCAAGACTTGGGAGTGTTTAGACCCATTCTACTAATTGGAAATCATAAGGTAAAAAGACTATATGAATTAGCAGAGCAGGAAAGATCCCCAAGTGGCTCTAGGTCTGGGATACAGATAAATCAAGACAGTCTTCCCCCACAGCCATCTTCCGAAATGCATATTTTTTTTTTTTAGTAACTGAGAATTTGTGTGTTCTTTTGATGATGTCCAAGCCCTACAATTCATGTTACTGTAGTTTCCAACTCAGAAACCTTTGGCCTGAGAGGTGGATATAAGCCTTTTAAATACATTAAACAAAATAATACACTTTCACAAAGCTAAACTTCTGTGTTCTTTGCTGTTTGAGCCTGTTGCTTGATTTCTGTTTTTAACCACACTTTTAAATATCTGCAAAAAATTGTATGCTACTCAGCCTTCTGAAGCTAAGTGGAGAACATGGGGAAAGGGGGAAGAGAAAAGGCTGAGTTGTGTTTCATATAAACCATTAGTTCAGCTATGGAGTTGCAGGCTTGGAAGTATGTAAGAGAACTGGGCATTTTGGAATGGTGCTGCACAGAAGCTAGGGCCAGCTTTGGAATGATGCACAGAGAAGGATGGATGCTTAATGAATCATTTGCAGGAGCCCAGAAATTTGTTCTGTGCATGGCTGAAGAAACCAGTCCGCATATCAGGCAGGGAGGGTGCGGCTACCTTTTCATTGGCCTTGTTGTGATGTTAGTTGCACAGGAACAAGGACGAACACTTCTCGAGTCTATCTGCGTTCGTTTCGAGTGATCTTTCTCAATCTCAGTCTTCAATATTCAATGAACTTCTGCAATTCAATGCACCACAAGGGTATCCAAAACATTCAAAATGGCTCACACAGCTCCTACACACTGATTCTTTTACATGGACAAGTCAGTCTGACTTGTCCATGTAAAAGAATCAGTGTGTAGGAGCTGTGTGAGCCATTTTGAATGTTTTGGATACCCTTGTGGTGCATTGAATTGCAGAAGTTCATTGAATATTGAAGACTGAGATTGAGAAAGATCACTCGAAACGAACGCAGATAGACTCGAGAAGTGTTCGTCCTTGTTCCTGTGCTGTATACCTGCTAGCACCTGCTGGAAAACAAATATTAAATTACATCTTTGATATTTGAAATGTATTACATCTTTATATTTTTGTGAACTTTTTCAGCAATTTATTTTGTATTTACTATACTCTATTTGCTGTACCCCATAGTCTATATGTGATGTTAGTTGCACCTACTCTCTCTGTCCCCGCAGTCCAATTTGCCCTACTACACATGGCAGGAGGTGCAGGCACGAATTGTGCAAATCCAGAAGGAACATCAGATCTGCATCCACAAGAAGGAGCTCACAGAGCTGGACATCTACCACCGCATCCTGCGTTTCAAGAACTACATGGTGGCCATGGTGAACAAGTCGCTGCTCCCTGTGCGCTTCCACCTGCCCCTGCTGGGTGATACAGTCTTCTATACACGTGGCCTCAAGTACAACTTTGAACTTATCTTCTTTTGGGGCCCTGGCTCACTCTTTGAGAATGAGTGGAGTCTCAAGGCTGAATACAAGCGGAACAGCAACCGCCTAGAGCTAGCCGAGAAGCTGGGCACTCGCATCCTGTGGATTGGCATTGCTAACTTCCTGTTGTGCCCACTTATTCTCATCTGGCAGATCCTCTATGCTTTCTTCAGCTACACCGAGATTCTCAAGCGAGAGCCAGGCAGCCTGGGTGCCCGCTGCTGGTCCCTCTACGGCCGCTGCTACCTGCGGCACTTCAACGAGCTGGACCATGAGTTGCATTCTCGCCTCAGCAAGGGCTACAAGCCAGCTTCCAAGTACATGAACTGCTTCATTTCACCCCTGTTCACTATTGTGGCAAAGAATGTGGCCTTCTTTGCTGGCTCCATCCTTGCTGTCCTCATTGCTCTGACAATTTACGACGAGGATGTGCTTGCTGTGGAGCACGTCCTCACTACGGTCACAATTCTGGGTGTGGCTGTTACGGTCTGCAGGTGAGTGAGTTTGGCTGCAGGTGGAAGTCCTTGTGGCCAAGCTCTTCGTGTTTTGAGGGCATGGGTAGGGTGGTGCTGGTTGCTGTGAGAAGCACCCAACCAGATAATTGACAGGTGGAAGCTAAAAGCATTCTGCTGATTAAAAGTGCATCAAACTGCAAAAGGTGCCCAATATGAATGAGGTTGCTAGGATACCAGCTGGCTCTGTTGCACTTTCCCCTGTTTAGCAATCATTATTTAGGCACTTCCGAGGTTCATGAGCCTGAAAATTGAGTCTGCCTATGTCTTCCATAGGCAGGTGAGCCTCTTTCCTGGTTCCATAATCTGGTCGGTGGTGGCTAAAAGTCATTTTCACTGTAACATCTGTGTACTGTGTGAACTTGTGGGATATCACAAAGCAAAGGGTGCAACCTTTAATCCCCCCCCCACTGCCCACAATCAAGTGGGGCAGAACTTCTAGCTATCCATAAATGAGGTTGCAGAGTGATCTGGGGGAATAGGCTGGGGGAGATCACAAACAGCGTGCATAAGATGCTTGGACGAGAGAAAACAGATATCCACATTTGAAATCATTACCAGACCTCAGGGAACTAGAAGAAACCCGTATAACATTGCCGCATCTGTGAGGAATTGTTGTAATTTCCTTCAAATGAACAGTTCTTGCAAATAGATTAAAAGGCTATGAATCACACCAGGAGATAAACAGATGCAAAAATGTGTAGAAATCTTTGTCTTGTTCCATGGTGAATTGATTTGGATAAAGCTGTGACGGTGCTCTGTTTGGACCTCGGAGGGTCTCTTGTCCGTATTCTCATCTGCACGTGCCTCCTTTCATAAAGAGGAAAGCCTGGAGCCAAGCATGGGTCAGCCTGAGCATCTGAGCCTTGAGAACGTGCTACCTTTCCCCATAAAATGTGTATCTCCTGCTTCCTGTATTGGGGAGGATGCTCTCCTTGATGTGTTTTACATGTCCTATCTGCCCTACAGATCCTTCATCCCAGACCAGCACTTGGTGTTTTGTCCAGAGCAGCTGCTTCGTGTGATTCTGGCACATATCCACTACATGCCTGACCACTGGCAGGGCAATGCTCACCGATATGAGACCCGGGATGAGTTTGCACAGCTCTTCCAGTATAAGGCGGTGAGGCAGGTTGATGGGTAGGTGGGAGGGAACTGTACCAGTGCTGGAGTGAATCCCAGTACCTCTTGTCCTCAGGTTCCACACTCCTCCCCCTCTAATTGAAAATATCCTCCCATCCCAGAGCCTGTGGGTCAAAGACAGGAAAAAGTAACTGATGCTATCCTTAGTTACACCTAGTTAAATCTGGAGTCCTAACTTCTCTCTTACGGCCCATGAGACTGTGCTGATGGTGATACCCAGCTGTGGCAGTTGCTTGTATTCAGTGGCTTTTTCTTCCACCCTCAAGGTGTTTATTCTGGAAGAGCTGCTCAGCCCCATTGTGACCCCCTTGATCCTCATCTTCTGTCTGAGACCCAAAGCTCTGGAGATCATTGACTTCTTCCGCAACTTCACCGTGGAGGTGGTGGGTGTGGGGGACACTTGCTCCTTTGCTCAAATGGATGTGCGACAACATGGACACCCTGCAGTAGGTCACAGAAAAATTAAGAGTTTTTGGGATGAAGTGGGGACCTCAAAGAAAGCCATTTGTTTGTTTAACTTCTTGGATATTATGTAACTTTTTCATTTGCAGTAATTCAGTGAAAACATGATAGATAGCTGCTTCCATATCTCAAGTCAACCTTGAAGAGATCGGGTAGTGTAATCTAGTTTATGGGAGGTGTTGTGTTTATAGTTGCCTTCTCTCTTTAAAAGAAAAATGACCCTTTTCTCAGTCCTACCTTGAAGTATTTTTCTGAAAAACTGAAACCAATTGCAAGCATTGCATTCAGGCATTTGCATGGAGAGTGCACATTCTCTGACTAACATTGTGCCTCACAAAGATTCATTTCTTTCAAAAAGAGAATGGCTTGATACTGGAAAAGGGAATGGCTTGAATGGATACTTAAACGTGGTAGTCAATTAACAAGGAAGTATGATCTACCTGAACAGGAGCCAGACTTCATTTCTTCCTTAGTCTGGGTTTTTCCATTCAGAATTTTGATGCCAAGTCACTGCTTTTAGCCAGGCAAAGGGTGTGGTCCAAAACCTAGCTACTTTCCAGTGCTATTTTCGTGGAGCAAGAACATTCTGTGAGGCTCTACCCTATTCTTAAATCTCAACCTATAATAATATTGATTCTGATTAATTCCTGATCAGAAGCAGTGAGAGAATCTGTGTTGTCCTGAAGTTTTGGATGATTGTGTGTTGTAGTGTGTTTATAGACCTTTGTCTGTGCATGTTTTGCAGTGAGTGTCAACAGCTGTATGTGGATGGGGGTACCAGATGAAGATGGGGGCTGGGGGATGTACACACTGCTAATCCGTAGCCTCTGTGTTTTGCAGTGGATGTCAGCTGGGAAGACAGAAGCTTCCATTTACCAGCAGGCTGAGGATGGCAAGACAGAACTATCCCTCATGCACTTTGCTATTACCAACCCACACTGGCAGCCACCACGTGAGAGTACGGCCTTCATTGGTTTGCTGAAGGAACGTGTGCACCGTGACAGCAGCCTGGCACTGGCTCAGCAAGCTGTCCTCCCTGACAACGCGCTCTTCACCTCCATCCAGTCCCTGCAGTCGGAATCAGAGGTGCCTGGCAGGAAGTGGGAGGGGACTTGTGGGTGGAAACGGGGCTTAATCCTGGCTGTCATGTATGAGAGAAGCAGAATGAGGAGTGAACTTTCTCAGGTGTGCCTCTTTTGGTCCTGCCCTGAGTAGAGAGGGTTGATGCCTTGGCGATCTATGGGGGAATTTGCACCCTGAAGTACAGAATATTGTGACCGCTTCCCCACTGTGACCTAACAGGGCTGCCCTTCATTTTTCAAAAATGTGCCATGTCTGTCTCTTTCCCCCCCTCTCCTCAGCAAACCTGTCATACTCTCCTTAACCTTGGCTCCCCTAAATCATGCAAACTATCCAACCTATCTCACTCATCTTTTATTATCATACTTCTTTCTGTGATATTCTTTATGGTAATGTCTCATTCCTACTGAATTCTTTGGCTTCCTTTAGATGTGGTAACAGGTCTTCTCACCCCATCCAGCTGCAGCACCTCCTTTTCCAGGAGTTACTGTTTAGAAGGTATTAGAATACTGAAGATGTGCTAGCTAGCGTCCAAACTTTGGAGGGCATTGGATACATTAATCCCAGAGGCAAAGCTGAAGTTTGATCGTGGTGGTAGAGCATTGCGGGCGGTGGTAGGAGAAGGGTGCCTGTGTTCCTGCCGGAGTCATGTTCTCTCTCTCTCTCTCTCTCTCTCTGTCCTTTTCTTTCTCTGCAGCCACACAGCCTGATTGCCAATGTGATTGCAGGCTCCTCGGTTCTGGGTTACCAAACCGCCCGTGATGCACAGGCCTCACGGCATCTCTCTGCCGTTTCCGAAGTGGCATCTGCCCTGCGTTCGTTCTCTCCTCACCAGTCTACTCAGACAACCCACGGGAGTTCCCAGGCTGACGGCCCTCAATCTCGAGGCCCTTGCACAATGTTGGGCTCTGGGTAAGGAAATGCATGTAGTAAGGAGCCAGACAAAAAAGGCCAGACCTTGAGCAGATGGCGTGCTTTCAGATTGCTGAGGCCTACTTCACACACACTTATCCCCCACAGGTGTACATGAGTGTGGGAGGGAGGGGAACCGTCTATCCTATTTGCACACTTTTTAAAGTCCCATTCCTCCAGTGAGCTCAGAGTGGCATACATTGTTCTCCTTTATCTTTTTATTCTCACAACAACCCTGTGAAGTAAATCAGGCTCAGAGAGAGGACGTTTCATGGCTGAGTAGAGACTTGAAACCGGGTTTCCTGCCTTTACCCTTTCATCTCAGGATCCCACCGAGCGTGGCATAAGAATCATGTCACAGGAAGAGATAAAGGCAGGTTTGGGACCTCTCGTAGTTTCAAGGACTGTGGGCAACAGACCAAGAATCAGGGACAGGAAACAAAAGCCGAGTGCCAGTGGTTGTATCGGTGACGAACAAGCCAAGGGGCAGTGCTGTGGAGGAGTCCTCTCGGCCGCTGTGACCTCCTCTTGTCTTCCTTCTGCTTCTCTCAGGGTGCGTGGAAAGTGAGGCAGGTGCTGTGATGCCCTTGCTGTCGATGGATGTGTACTAGTGGCCAGTCCTTCTGAAAGGAACGGTGGCGCAGGCAGTTCAACGTCTGCATTAACAACACTAGCAAACAGCCACTATGGCTGTTCAAGACCCACCGCGACTGGGGTGAGCTCCCGGCCCAAATCCCAGCTCCCGCCCACCCAGCGGCTCGAAAGTGTCACCGTAAGTAGGTTGGCAGGGGGCACCCTCCCTCCTGATGGTGTGTGCCAGGAGTGTGTGCCAGGAGTGTTGCCAGGAGTGTTGGCGGCGGCGGCAGCAATACGGCGGCAACGGAGACCGGATGGAGGCAGAGCTACGGCGGCGGGACAGCGGGACGATGCAGTGCGGCGGAGACTAAGGGACAAAGGCCGGAACTGCAATCGGGAGCCGCCGCGCGCCGGAGGAGTCCATCAGGAGCCTGCCGGGAGATGTTGTCGACCCGTCCTAAGGCGCCAGGAAGAAACAACGGAAGCCCGCCCGTGGAATACAACAGGACCGCGCCACTCGGGTGTCGATAGGTAGCCCCTCCCCCAGTCGAATTGTGGCCCTAGGATAGGAACTAATTAGGCACTTAGGCCATATACCTGTAAACCGCCCAGAGACCCTCAGGTAAAGGGCGGTATACAAATCGAAGATATAAATAAATAAATAAATAAAAGGCAGCAAGGAAGAGGGCAGTTCTAGAACGGCTTGTGTGATCTGGGAAGTGGGGCCTTGCATCCCACCGGACGGTCCCAGCGCATGGGCTGAAGCCACTACACTGACTTCCCCCATACCCCCATACAAAGTCAATAGTGAGCGAAAGCAGGGGGGGATTTCCAGTTCTGTAGTACTTCTCTGAAGACTGCTATGTACTCTGAGCACACAGTTTTCAGTCCCATTCTATAAATCTGCTTTGTACTTTGCCTATTTTAAAACCCTTCATGTCCTGCACTTTTTGTCAAATAGTTTGTGTTTCACAAAGCTACTTCCTGTTTCCACAAAACCAGTACGCCTCAAGCAATAGCAATAAAATGAACAGCAATAAAATCTTGAGATGATAGCAAAATTATATATAGCAGTGAAAGCAGCCAGTGGGTAAAAAGGCCAGTGGCAGCAAGGATCCTTGCTAAAAAGGCCACCACAAGAGGCAGGCATACAGGACTTTTACAAAAACCAATCAGAGGACTGGCTGAAAAGCGATGTCAAGAAATGTCTTTATCTGGTGTCAAGAACTGAACAGGCTCAGTGCCAGGCAAGTGACTGTGTGTGGGGGACTCCAATGACAAGGTACCACTACAAAACAAGTCTTATCTCTTGTGGCCACCCACCTTAGCTCACAACCTGAGGGACGATGGAGCAAGGCTTCTATAGCAGATCTTCACTGGCAGACAGGTTCAAATGGGTGAAGGTGCTCCTTAAAGTACCCTGATCCAAGACCACTTGAATTAACAGCACTTTGAGTTGGGCTCAGAAATGAATTAGCTGCCCCTGGAGTTCTTTAGGAATGGTGATGTATATGTCCTGTAATTTGTTTGCTTGCAGTCTTGTCATTGCCCTTTTTAATCATCAAAGGTAGAGGTACTGTAACTTGTAATGCCAGGTCTGAGTTAGACTTGCGAAGGAGCCAGTACATTCAGGGTACTGGGCAAGGGAGGAGGTTTCTTCTGAACATGAAGGGCCAGTTTTAACTATCATGGCATGACTCTTATTTTTCCTCTGTTGTGACTGCAGGACTGATGCCCGAACAGCTAGCTCTGGCAGCAGTGCCTGGGAGGGTCAACTCCAGAGCCTGATCCTTTCAGAGTATGCCTCTACAGAGATGAGTCTGCATGCGCTCTACATGCATGAGGTGAGCTGGGCCCAGAGAAACATGCAGGCCTTTGTGTTGGGCTGTAGAAGTTACATACCAAAGTACAAGGGTCTGAATAATCCCTGCTTGGAGAGGAGTGGGAGGAATCCATATACATTAACCCTTCCACTGTAAGGTCCTAGTGACTTTGGGCATAGGTCTAGCTTGTGTATTAGCTCACCACTGTTGCTCCGTGTCATTCAGTTGCATAAGCAGCATGCGCAGTTGGAGCTTGAGCGGCACTTGTGGCATCGGCGGGAAAGTGATGAGAGTGGTGAAAGTGCCCAGGAGGAGTCCGAGGCTCACCAGAGCACCCCAATTCCTCGGTCTGCCAGCTATCCTTTTGCCTCGCCTCACCAGACTGGAGAGGAGACAGCTGCCCTGCAAGCGAGCTTTCAGCGCCGATACGGTGGTGTCTCAGGTATACATAAGCAGCTCTAAGCACGTACTGATATCAGCTACTGGCTCACTTGAGCATATTCACCCAAGGGAGGCTGGGAAGCCCAGTCCATGGTAGGAAATAGCCTGGTTTCTTGCCTGAGCTCTCTGTACCCAAGAAAGTGCTCTACAGCCACTTGGCAACCTTTCTGTTCTCGCACAGTAATCCCCATCATTGCCCGGCAGTGATGAAAGTATGTGTGTTCAGTATGCTTAGAATAAGGGTTAGCTGGGGTACAAGAGTACTGCTGTAAAGCTTAAAGAGTTCCAAAAACATTTTGCCTTTCTGTTGCGGCCACAGCTGTGGAAGGTGTCATTTGTTGTGAAGTAAATGTTACTGCTTTACAGTTTCTCTAAACTTAAAGGTGGACTATTGCTTAATTGTCATGGTAGGAGAAGGAGATGGGGTTCCTAGAGTTGTAAGAGATTTTCCTTCTACTTACATCAGTGCCGCCCAGCTAGCTCAGATGGGTGGGTAGCAACAGGGCGAGAGCAGCCTAGTAACCCTAAGCAGATTTAAAAAGGAGCTGGTAGCTGCTGCCTGCGGTCACTTCCTGTTTCTTTTCCTGGCTGCCCCCAGACCCTGGGACGATCCACAGGGCCCCGTCGCACTTTGCTCGGCTGCCACTAGGAGGCTGGGCTGAGGATGGCCAGCCTGCTCGACACCCAGAGACTGTCCCAGAGGAGAGCTCAGAAGATGAGTTGCCGCCTCAGGTACACAAGGTACTGCTTGGTTCATACTCTGGCATTGGCGGGCTGCGTGGACTGCAAAATAACAGGAATCTGGAGGTGCCTCCTTTTCCCTGAAGTGGGTGATGAACATCAGTGCATTGTCATTACTAGGCTTGTTTTGTGATTATCTAGATTGACCTTTATGCACTCTTCCACGGACTTACTAGAGGAATCAAGCTTATTCAGTTGTCTATCCGAAATGCCTCTTTTCAGAAAGTACATGGTCTTGTTGGGGTGGGAGAAAAAGGTACGAGTCTAGGAACCACCTAGGAACCACGTCATCCTTGGTTCCAGAGGCTTCAGTAGGGTAACTCTATGCAAACAAGGCCAAGGCATTAGCTTAGAAGATATACCAACCCAGAGATTAAAATGGGCTTTGGGGGCTCCTGCTCTGTCTTCCCTCACTTTTTGTGGCTAAACAGATGAACACGAGGAGCAGAGCCCTCACAGTGGTGGAATGCCCTTCTCTCTCATGTGGAATGCCCTTCTCTCTCTCCTTATTTGTGTGGTGCCAAACCTTTTAAATCTTCAGTCCCAGGTGAATGTGGTTTTAATTGTATTACATTTTAGACTGTTGGAAACCCACCCTGACCCCGTTAAGGGGAGGGCAGGATATAAATCCAAATAATAAATAAATATTTATTTATTTGCTTAAGCTCTTGCCTGATTCCCCTCCCCCTCCCCCTCTGTCTTTTTGTTATGTAGCTCAGAGAATGTTGATCCACTGGTTCATTTTTGAAATGGTGACCAATATATAATTTTATCTCAGCTGTGTTTTGATTTGAGTTATTGGTTTAATTCCTAAAAGCTTTTGCAGCTGTTAAAATTCATTTTTATTCATCATGCTTGTCTTATTGATGTCTTATTGTAACTTGAATTTAATGTTTATTAGGAGCTGCCCCAACAATCATCTGGTTGAAAGATAGCACATAAGAAATAAATTGGAATTAAATTGTAAAAATTTAGAAATAATTTCACTAGGTGCTGCTTTGTTCACCCCTGCATGGCAAACTATATCTGCCAAAATGTCCTCTTCTTCGAAACTGTTTGAAGGACCTCTGTCCTCCTTTATGTCTGGGTACAGTGGCCTTCAACAGGAATTATTCACAGATGCTTCATATTCAGGAAAGACAAAAACATTCCTTAAAAAAATTAAGTGAAAAAGTGAGAATTTCCAATAGGCTGCTTTTGTCCAACACCAGATTTGTAGTGGCACGTACACAAACCTTTTAATTTTTTTTCTTTCAGAATGACTGCCTCTCTCTTTGTAACCCCCAACAGGTGTAGCTTTGAAGGCTGAAGATATTATGGGTGTTCCAGACTCTGGGCCCACCTCGGCTGGTGTGACACTGGGTTACTCTGCCTGGCAAGCCATGGGTTGCTAGTGTCTATGTCTTGGACGTCAGCACCAGAGGGGAAAAGGTGTGAGGTCAACAGTGCCTTTGTGGTGGATGGAACTCTATCCAGACATGCATCATGCAAATGACACTCTAGCTGTGCATAGGCTGGATGTGTGTGTGTGACTCCATATATATGTCTGTGTCTACATCCATGTCATCCATGTCGGAGAATCATCCAAGACCTGCACAGAAGGCTGCAGAGCACATAAAAAGGGGATTGGCAGGTGCTCGCCCTGCCTGAAGTGTTCCATGGTGGAAGTATGGACCCCAGTCAAAGGCAGGAACAGCTGTATCCCTGTCCAGACCGTAATACAATTAAAGATGCAATCAGGAGAGCGATTTGGACTCAGGAAAAGAAGGGCTTTGAGAGATTTTTTTTAAACAAAGATGGGGCACAGATTTTCTTCAGTGGTCAAGTTTGCTTTAGTCAAAACTTGTCAGAAAAAGGTGTGTATCTCTCCCCTCTGAATCCCAGTCAGAAGGAGAATCCCTGAAGTTCCACTACCACCCTTTCCCATTACAGGAACAGCCTGCCTATGGATGTGATAGGTTCCGCTCTGCTTGGAACCTCGTAAAGTTCATGTGAACAGCCGGTCTCTCTTACCGTATCAAAGCACAGGCTCTAAACAGGGTAGTTTGAGCCAGTTCCTGAAATGATATCTATTTTTACCAAAGAACACCTAGCACAAGAGCCCTGTTCTCCAGAAGGGGACTTTATTCTGTTCTGAGGAAGCGCCTTGCTCTCCCTTTGCTCATCCGGCAAAGGCATAAAATGGAGTGTGAGGCTCTGGGCCCTGTCCTGTAGTGTTCTCGTGTGTATGGGGGGAGGGATGGAGGCCATATTGGTCGCCCCATCATATTTCCACTTAACCCCCTTCCAGTATCCTGATAAGGTTCTTCTGCCAATGAATGCTACCTCTTTTTTGTGTGGGGTGCTTTGATGAAAAAGCATCCAGCTGTCATGGAAGCGCCAGCAGGAAAAGGGATATTACATGCCAAAAAAATTAAAATAAAAGCTGTCAGTATCTATGATCCAGGGAAAAGGTGGAGTTCAAACTCTCATGAAAGGAGATGATTTTTTTTTGTGTGCATCACAGAGGTTCATTTGGTTTCACAATCCTTGCATTTGATCCACTGCCCTTCTACATATTTTTGTGTACTACCGTCCCAGCACAGCAGCATGCAACTTTCTCCTTGGCATAGCAAAGTTCAGGAGGAATCCTTTCTGAGCAGCCTGTAAACAGCATTATATCCGTGGAGGGTGTGGTAAAATTCAGCCAATCAATGCATTGGACAGTGCTATCCATCTTTCACAGCTACAGGTCTCCACAATCCTGAACAAACCTGTAATTTAACTCCTCCTGCTGTCTTGGCCTGAACTTTGAACACTTTTTACAATAGCTGCTGCATCTCCCACAGCTACTTACCAAACCACAAGCTACTTAGTGTGGGACAAGGGATTAAGTAATATGGAAACACAGGTGTTGTTGCTGTAGTCGGTGCATAGGGCTGACTTTTAAAGCAGCAATACTCATTTGGGAGTCAGGACTTTTGAGTTCCTGGGGACTGATTTCAGGTGCTGGTTTTCTGCATCCCAAAAGGAGTCTCTTCATAGTGTGACTCTTTTCTACTTATGGCAGTACCTTAAAGAAGAAATGATCCTTTGTGTTTTTAGGGTGGGTGTGAAAGTAAGGCTACACCAGATTGTTCTAAGACACTCTTCAGGCAAAAAGTTTAAGTACATAAAGAGAACTTTGCTGGATCACACCAGTGGTCGAGCACTCTGTTTCATACAGTGGCTACCTTGGAGGCCCAAGAAACCGGGCATAGGTTGAACTAGGGCTGTGGGTTCTTCCTTGCCCACACTTCCGTTGATTACTGGAGTATTTTAAGGAGTTAGGGATACCTATCGGTATAGCATTCCCCCCCTTCCCCAAGCACACATTGCATTTGGACCCCAGAAAAGTAGCATAGCTTATCAGATTGCAGCCTTGATCTTTACTGGCCATGATCTACAGAGCACCTGCCCTGGGCAATGATTACCTTGCTTGTTCCCAGTGGAAGTGCTTACAGCCTTGGACTAGCAATGACAAAAGGAAGCATTCTATCCAAAACTATGGGGCGGGGTTTGCCAGCTGCCCTGTATTATACTTGTTTTTGTCCCCTCTGTGTGTGCATGGCACAGCCACCTTGCTGCCTCCTGTTCTGTTTGTGGCACTAGAAGGGCTGGGCTGTGACTCTGTATGTGGAGCACTGCGAGTGGTTTGTAAACCAGGGCTTGCACCCAGCATCCTGTATAGTGCTGTATCTGCTGATTAAAGAGGGGCATTCTGTTCCCTGGTGATTCTGGGCATTTTATGTTATTCTTTGTGTCTGGAAGCAATAATGGCGTGCTACCTGTACAACAAGCTGAATTGCAGGATCCTGAAAGGCCCACCTAATGTTTTGTGACATTGCTGCAGATTGTATGGTCTCTAGATTAACCATGGGGTATGGGCTACATCTAAGGAAAGACACATTCCCATTTCATTGAGGTTTGAGGATCTAATGTATCAGATCTTTGTTGTGGTCTCTGTGTATCCCACACATGGGTTGGGCACCTGCAAACGACCACATTGGGGAAAGTTCCAGACCTTGCCTCAGAATCGTTTTGGTGGGCTCTCTTCCCACTCTGGGGAGCAGGCACACACACTGCGTATGCCTGGAGTGGGCGAGAGAGCTGCCTCCCACTCAGTTCCTTTTCGACCGCCCTTCTGTTCACACCTCCTTTGCCTCGCTCTTCACTCGCTTCAGTTATTTATTCTCCTCAACTTCCTTCTTCTAGTTTCTTGTAATCTTCATTCTTCACTATTTTCCTGAAAAATATCTTTTAAAGAAGTTTATTATTCTAGTTCTTTTACCTCAGTCCCGTCCCCCCCAGTTGGGAAGGTGTGCGTATGGGCCGTACGTTGTTTTTTAAAGTCTGTCACCACTGCCCAGCTAAGCTTCCCTCTAACAACAGGCACGATTTGTGCCTGCTCTGCCTCGGAGAACTCCACCATGTAGAGAGCTGCCCCCATTGTGCAAAATTTATGAAACAGGCCCAACGAAAGGCCGTGCTTCTGGAGGCTGCGCTTCGCCCTACTATGTCTTCTGCAGCTTCTCACTCTTCTTCTGCCCCAACGCAGTCATCGGGTATGGAAACCCCCCAAAAGGTTGTGAAAAAATCGCATATAAAACTAAGAAGCCTGAAGCTACCAAGCCTTCGATACCAAAAGTAAAACCAACTTCAAGTTCGGCGCCAAAACCTGAGCCGCTGTCAAGGAGCATGAGGGTCAAGGAGAAACAAGGCACCATGCTGAGGATAAGGGGAATGTGCCCTCAGAAGGGACCTCTTCCTCAGCTGGTGAGCGGGTGTCCTTTCGCACCAAGGAACCATCCCTGGGCAGAGTGGGAGGGGGGCTCTTGGTAGTTGGTGATTTGATCCTTAAGCAGGTAGACAGCTGGGTAGCGAACCCGCATACTGACCGTATGGTAACTTGCCTGCCTGGTGCAAAGGTAGCGGACATTACACGTGTTTTAGATAGGCTGGTAGATAGTGCTGGGGAGGAGCTAGTGGTTGTGGTGCATGTCAGCACCACCGATATGGGGAAATGCAGTCGTGAGGTCCTGGAGAAGAAATTTTAGGCTGCTAGGCAGGAAACCTAAGGCCAGGACCTCCGAGGTAGCCTCAGAAGTGCTACCTGTTCCTCAAAAGAGGAAAGGCTACAAGGAACTGATCTCATTTCTTCAAACTAATGGAATTCAGTACAGGTGTCGATTCCTGAAGGTGTAATTTTTAAAGTCAACAATAAAAGAGAGAAGATTGACTCCATCTTTAAAGCTAAGGAATTTTTGAGATGTCAGCTTGGGCCGGAAGAAGAACTTAAAGATGAAGAATCCAAGTCAAGTGACTCTGCTACTTCGGGAACGGACGAGGGCTCTGTGGGGGAAGCGGGTGCGGGAGCAACGAAAACTGTGTATGACTTTAGGGATAGAAAACGGAAGTAAGGGCAGAAGGACTCTGTAAATTGCTCTTTGAAGTAAAGAAGATGCTCAAGAAGTACTCTCACAAAGATTAACTTACTAATATAGAAGATGTGTTGAACAAGAACTTAAACAAGAACTTCACAAGTATATTGTATCACTAACACTTGTCTTACGAACCTTTAGATTAACATGGAAAGATCTCCTACTCTTGGGCTTTTAGTTAGTGTGGGTATCTTTCCTTTATCCTTAGATGTAGTCCCCTTCCTTTATTTTTCGTTGTAGTTAATAGTCTTATGAAAAATAATAAAAATACCCTCTCGGGGTTTAAAAAAAAAATGATTCTGAGGTAAGCTCTGGAACTTTCCCCGATGAGGTTGTACCCATGTGTGGTACTGCACAGAGGACCACTCGAAGATCATCAGTTACAGGTAAGCAACCTGTTTTTCTGGGCACTGAAGGAGCTTTTGAATTCTGTGATTGCTGAAAAGACAGCACTAAGTACATTCAGAAAGATTCAGGTGGGTAGCCATGTTGGTCTGAAGCATCAGAACAAAGTTTGAGTCCAGTCAGGCACCTTTAAGACCAATTAAGTTCTATTCAAGGTATAAGCTTCCATGTGCAAGCACACTGAAAGAAATGTCTGAAGAAGTGTGCTTGTGCACGAAAGCTTATACCTTGAATAAAACTTTGTTGGTCTTAAAGGTGCCACTGGACTCAGTACATTCAGAAGTGAGCATCACAAGACTTTTGAGACTTTGAACTGTACATAGCTGGTCTAACTCGCAGAGATTTTTATATAATATTTTGGAGTGTAAGGGATTTGTCAGTTTTGGAAAAAATGAGTGTTTAAGTGTAAGAACTCTAACCATGGACACTCTTGACTAGGCTGCCTTACCTGATCTTCAATTCCATCTATAATATGAAGCACTGGTCTGCTTTTCTTAAACTACAAAAGGTACTGAGTACCAGAGGCCACGCAGAAGGGAAAAAAGGCTGATACACTTACTTGTATACAAACCAATTATTGATATATACGGTACAAACAGTACAGTACAATTAGTGGAAATAATCCCTATATATAGTGCCTAATACAGTGAAGTATGACCATTAAGGTTTAAAAATTTTACCTTGGCATCTGTTATCAGAGCTGTACATAAAAAATTATCAGATCTATATATGAAAAATTGTATCAGGTATTTTTTGGAACTCTGTGAGCTCCTTTTCATTGCATCCTTCCTTTTATCTTTTGTACTTTTGTTTTTCAAAGAGGTAGAGGAACTAGAGATCAAATTGCCAACGTTCGCTGGATTATGGAGAAAGCAAGGGAGTACCAGAAAAACATCTACTTCTGCTTCATTGACTATATTAAAGCTTTTGATTGTGTGCATCACAACAAACTGTGGCAAATCCTTAAAGAGATGGGAGTACCAGACCACCTCACATGTCTTCTGAGAAACCTGTATAAGGGTCAAAAAGCAACAGTTAGAACCGTATATGGAACAACTGATTGGTTTAGCATAGGAAAAGGAGTACGACAAGCATGTATATTGTCACCCAGCTTATTTAATTTTTATGCACAGTACATCATGCAAAATGCTGGCCTGGATGAATCACAAACTGAAATTAAGATTGCTGGGAAAAACATATCAACAACCTCAGATATTATGTGTTTTAAATATTAAGTATCAGGTTTTAGACTAGGAGGGTCTGAGTTTGACTGAACAAGGAGTGAAGTTTGGGTTTTATAGGGAATTGTTTTTCCCCCCTTGAATATCCAACATTTTCTTCATAGATAGCAGCAGTTCTGAGAATTTATTGTGATTTTGTTAGAGGGCTAGGCTTTGGGTTTTCTGTTTTCAGAGACTACTTCAGAGAGAGGAGTTGGGGAGGGGGGGATTAGTTGCAAGGTACAGCCCCCAGTTTTCCACAACCCCTTCAGATCAGTTCTGGTTATTAAGTGGGCTCAGTACCTCAATTTTGTGTAATTGGAGGGTTCTCCCCCTTTACAATATAAGTGCATATATTGGTTCAAAAATGAACAAATTTAAAATCACTTCAATTAATATCAGAGGTCTTAATAATAGAATTAAATGCTCCAGGTTTTTATCTTACTTAAAGAAAATTCTGATATAATCTTTGTACAGGAGACCCCTATTAGGGACGAAGCCCATCCAATTGTTAAATCCCTCAAATTTCCTCAACAGTACCAAGCCCATGGCTCTTCAAAGGCGAGGGGCGTAGTCACTTTATTGGCATCATCCTTTAGATTTACATTAGATCAGCAACTGAAAGATCCTAACTGGCCTTCCATAGATACTTGGTTTGACAAACTTTGGGATGTTTATATCATGGGGAAAACAGTAAACAATTCTTTCTTTGTTAGTTCCCAGTTGTCTTTCTCACCCTGGGATTATGATGAATTCTCGAAGCCAGTTATTGGGTTTCTGAGACACAATGAAGTTCTTCCATGTAGAAATGATTATAGAATCTGGTTAAAATTATAATGCTATTGCAAGCATGTGTCAATATGAGTTGTTTTGTGGGTGTATGAAAATTGCACGAACGTTTAGGTTTAACCTCAGATATGCAGACGATACCACTCTAATGGCAGAAAGTGAAGAGTGCCTAAAGAGCCTCTTGCTACGATGAAAGGAGAGCACAAAAGTTGGCTTGAAACTCAAAAAAACTAAGATTAAGGCACCCAGCCCCATCACTCCTTGGCAAATAGAAGGGGGAAGTCATGGAAGCAGTGACAGACTTCATGTTCCTGGGATCCAAGATCACTGCAGACTGTGACTGCAGCCATGAAAATAAAAGATGCCTGCTTTTTGGGAGGAAAGCTATGGCCAACCTAGATAGCATAATAAAAAGTAGAGACATTACCCTGCCAACAAAAGTCCATATGGTCAAAGCAATGGTAATCCCAGTAGTCATGTATGGCTGTGAGAGTTGGACAATAAGGAAGGCCAAGCATTGAAGAATAGATGCTTGTGAATTATGGTGCTGGAGAAGACTCTTGAGTCCCTTGGACTGCAAGGAGATCAAATCAGTCAATCCTAAAAGAAATCAACCTTGACTGTTCCATGGAAGGCCAGATACTGAAGCTGAAGCTCAAATACTTTGGCCACCAAATGAGGAGGGAGCACTCACTGGAGAAGACCCTGATGCTGGGAAAGATTGAAGGTAAAAGAAGAAGGGGACGGCAAAGGATGGGATGGTTAGACAGTGTTATCGATGCAACGAACATGAAATTAAGCAAACCCTGGAGGACGGCAAAAGACAGGAGGGCCTGGTGTGATGTGGTCCATGGGGTTGCAAAGAGTCAGACTCAACTGTGTGACTGAACAACAACAAAAAAAAACCTTTTGTTTCTACTAATTGGTGTATACTTTATGTGTTACAGATAAATGATTTAAGTGGCCCCTCTTTTCCCCTCTATGATTGGCTGGTACAAAAAATAAGGATAATTGTTTCTGCTGTAAATAAGTCCGCTTAAGATGTTGTATCATACATGAAGATGTTTTGACTCGTCTTTCATAGACAGTCTACAACAACTGAATAAAACCATTCTTTAATTAGACTAACAGAAACCATTCTGGAAGAAGATAGCAAAGCGGTGTCTTAATTAGCCAGCAGACTATCAACTGTTATACATTACTGATTGTCATAATTCACTGTATCATACACTGAATTTTTAAACCTTAGTGGTCATGCACTGTATATATTGATAATTGATTTGGACACAGTTAAGTGTATCAGCCTTTTTTCCTCTTTATGTGACCTCTGGTACTCTACCTTCTGTGGTTTCCTACAGAGGTCTCTACCCCCCTTTTCACTCTTTCTGCTTTTTTTTAACCCAGTTTACTTGGGGTAAGCCACAATAAGGCCTGGCTATAAAAGGGAAGGGGCATGTTGATAGTTGCGTGGGGGAGTATTTGGGCCATTCTTTTAACACCTTACCTGGTGTAAGGTAGGTGGTCAAATTTTGTGGCCCGGAGTGAAGGTAGAGTTGCCATAGCACCTGGGGGGGGGGGGAAAGGACAGCCTGAGGTGTGGATGAGCATCAATAGTTTTATTTCCCCCCTGGTTTTTAAATGCATAGTTTGGTGGGATTGAAAAATATTGCTTATTTAAGTAAAAATATTCACAGGTGTTGAGCTGTACTGCTGCATTTGGAATTCATCCATGTAAATGTGTCCCCCTCACCCCCGCACTATGAATAAATATGCTTTTGTAATCAGCTACAGTACCAATTTTACAAATTAAGTCTGGTGTATTGGGATATCAGAATAATAATGAATGCTTAGTGCACAATAGAACAATAAGATACAAACATAGCAGTCCATTTTTTTAAAAGATGGAATGCTTATCTTTACTGTTAAAACAATCCATGTAGGAAATCCCATGAATGAGGCTGCACCTTTGCTTCTGAAAGTACTTGCTATGGCTCAAGAGGGCAAATCTGCAGCATGGGAATAGGTCGTAGTGACACTGAGGGGTACTGTGCTTGTATTGCCCAGAAGCACTTTCCTATTTAAGCACAAGTCAGAGCTAACAGCAGTTGATTCTTGATGTAGTTAAGCTGCTCAGGGCCAACAGCTAATCTCTTCTTGCACTGGGAATTCAGAATGGCACACATGGGGTTATACCACAGCCCTATGGGGTAGGTTAGATAAAGATAGACTAGCCCAAACTCATATTTTCATGGATGAGTAGGATAATGAATTCTGGCTGGTTTTCAGCCCTATAGTTATCAAAGTGAACTGGAACCCAGGTCTCTCTAGCCCACATTGTAGTCATAACGTTATACTGGCTGTTTAGGGTTGCCATAATAGCTAAAATATTTTTTATTGAGGCAAGCCAAGCTACTCGCAGCATTAGAACATAAGAGAAGCCATGTTGGATCAGGCCAATGGCCTATTCAGTCCAATACTCTGTGTCACACAGTGGCCCAAAACCAGGTGTCATCAGACAGAGTGTTCCTATCTATACCTGGTGGCTACTAGCCACTGATGGACCTCTGCTCCATATGTTTACCCAATCCCCTCTTGAAGTGAATTCCACAGGTTAATTACTCTTTGAGTGAAGAAATATTTCCTTTTATCTGTTCTATAAGCCTACTGCTCGTTAGTTTCATTGAGCGCCTGGGAGTGCTTATATTGGAAGAAAGGGAGAAAAGGGCTTCTTTCTCTACCTTCTCCATCACACATCTTGTAAACCTCTATCATGTCAGTGGCTCCTCAGTCGTGGTTTCTCCAAGCTGAAGAGCCCCAACTTCTTTAACCTTTCTTCATAGGGAAGGTGTTCCACCCCCTTAATCATTTTAGTTGCCCTTTTCTGCACCTTTTCTAATGCTATAATATTTTTATTGAGGTGCGGTGACCAGAACCGTATGCAGTGAGTATTCCAAATGAGGCCACGCCATAGATTTATACAGGGGCATTATAATGCAGGCTGATGCATTTTCAATCCCCTTCCTGATCATCCCCGACATAGCATTTGCCTTTTTATTGCCGTTGCACACTGAGTCCACAGTTATCTACCTACCAGAATTCCAAGATCTCTCTCCTAGTCAGTTACCGGCAGTTCGGACGACATCAACGTGTATTTATGGTCAGGATTTTTGGTTCCAAGGCGCATTCTTTTGCACTTGCCCACGTTAAAACCTCATCTGGCACCCAGCCTCTTGACAGATCCCTCTGGAGCGCGGCGCCTCAGTCACAGACAGTGTTCCCTCTAAGCTGAGTCAGTGTGAGCCAGCTCACAGTTTTTTAGCCTCCAGCTCACACATTTTTGTCTTAGCTCAGGAAGGATGGGGCTCCAGAGCAAAGTAATTTATGCAGGAGCCAAATTGCTCGCTCACAACTTTAATGCCAGCAGCCCACAAAGTAGAATTTTTGCTCACAAGACTCCACAGCTGAGAGGGAACATTGGGCCCTCTCTGGTTCTCACTGCCCTGCCCGCAAACTTAAGCCACTTCACTGCTTGCTCCTCCGGTCTCCAAGTCAGTGAGTGACAGTAGGGGGCCGTGTGGGGTCAGGCCTGGGCATCTTCTGGGCTGCGGCGGCCAGCGTTGGGATCCTTACGCGAACCCGTGGGCGCTAGGACCGAGGAGGCGTCCGAGGAGCCGTCGGCGCTAGGACCCGGGGGTGCAGGTCGGGCCTGCGTGGGCGCCTGCGTCGGGGCGTGTCTTGGTGGCCGCGGCCGAGCCAGTGCGGGCTGGACGGGAGGGACGCGGGCAGCAGGCAAGTGAGCGTCGGCCGTGCCTCGGTCGGGGAAGGGGCTGGCGGGGGGCGGCCTCGGCGGAGGAGG
>NW_015174923.1:71447-85430 GCF_001447785.1 Gekko japonicus
CCCCAAGTAGAGTTTTTGCTCACAAGACTCCACAGCTTAGAGGGAGCCTTGATTCCACCTCCTTATGCCGCCGACGGCTGTGGAGTCTTGTGAGCAAAAACTCTACTTGGGGAGCTCCTGGCATTACAGGGCAGGGCCGGATTTAGACTTGCTGAGGCCCTAAGCTATACAAACCCCAGAGGCCCCCCCTACTATTTTAAATTACATCAGCTGGTCTCAGAAAAATTTAAAATATATACGCCTTTTTCATATTTGAAATCATTTTTTTATATTGTGTTTTTATTTGAGGCCCCAGCAGATTGCGAGGCCCTAAGCTGTAGCATATTTAGCTTATGCGTAAATCCGGCACTGGCGATGGGGTTGCTTCTTCCACGCCGCCCGGGACCGACGAGCGGGCCGGCAAAAGGCCAGGCTGGATATACCCAACCCAAGCCACTGTTTATGCGTGGACGGAAGCAGCGTGCTGAGACCACGTGCGGCGATGTGTGTGGATGGACGGGGTTAGGAGGCGCTGGGCTTCTCTCTTGGCTCAGCCTTGCGAGCCCCTGAAGTGCCCTTTGGGCACCTCCCTGCCTTCCCAGGAAGAGTTCGCCAGCTGGGAAATGACATGTAGAACGTCTAGCCTGAAAAGGTTCTTGGGAAGAGGGAGGAGAGGAGATGGCCAAGGACAGCAGCATAATAACATAGTGATGGCTTAACTATTTTAATGTCATGCGTCAGACAGGACAGAGCAGAACAATGTCAGGCGTAGAGGCAGGCATAAAAACATCAGCGATCCAGTGTGGTGTAAGTGAAGGCTAAAGAAAAACCTTAAACTTAGAAGGGAGAAGTGTGACCCTGAGTGGGCAAGAGGACAGGTGGTTAGTGATCGGCAGCATATCTGTCCAGTGTGAAAGATAGACTGGTGAGGTGTTAATGATCACAGGAGTTGGGAACAAGCTGTATAAGTTACTTATAACTTGTGGAACTCATTGCACTAGGATTACACAATAACATTAGCATGCGTAGGTTAAAAACATTCCATGGAGAATGCTCCAATAATGGCTGTGTAATGGAATGACCCAAGATTAGAGAGCTTTACGAAGATTGTAGAGCTGCAAAGGGTCTGTAGGACCAAGTGGTTCTTCTTAGCCATGAGGGAAGACCATTCATTCTTCATCCCTCTGCTGATCAGCCTACTTATTCCAGAGCCGTGTGCCGCAAGCAAGACTGCTTGCACCACAGAAAATGTCTGCAGAGGAAATAATGCCCAAAGACTTTAGGAAAGCAAAAACCTCCCTGTGGCTGCTATCAAACCTGAACTAGTGAGACATTCCTGTCTGACCCCTAATGCTAGACCCTGAATATGCATAACATCTGTCCATATAGTCGTCTCTGAGAAAACGTTACCAAGACTCAGCTCCTCTGTACACTGCTCTGTTTGTGGTTTTCTTGATGCAATGTTGTTGAGGCTTCTCTTAAGACAAAGGGTGGGAAGAAAACACAAGGGCCAATTTCTGCTCCATGAGAAGGCATAAATATCAGCAACCTGGTTTTCCTTGCCTGGGCTTTTGCTGTTCCAGTGGTTAGTAGCATGTGGTGTGGAAGGAAAGAGCACAAAAGCCACCTCACTGGCCTTATTGGTTCTCCTATATTTGTTCCCTGTGAAGCATCTCTCTCAGCCCCTTCTTGGGGGTAGGGTATGGGCTAGAAGGCCAAACAGGATCCTGAGCTAGATGGACCAAAATATTTGCTCTAGATGAGCAAACATACTCATGCCTGCATAGGGAGAAAGGATAGTGTGTATGATATTCCTGTGTGCACCATAGGCATTTGGTGCCTAAAGACATGGGGGCACGATGAGCCCATATATTTTTATTTGCGTACTTTGGTGCAAAATGTACTCCCCAAATTTCATTTCTTTCACCAATGTTTCTGCAGCTTTTCAGCCGGCCGGATGTTGGCGCTACAAAGCTACTGTGAGGGGAATGAGTCTCTGACTCGCGCATGGGCTGAACAGGGGCTTCACCCCTGTTTCTACTTCACACTGGTGCCTGCGGTGCTGCTCAGCGTTTGCCTCCTGCTGGGTGCCCTGCAGTATGCCTGCTATGCCCGGTTCAGTCGCACCATGGAGCCAAAGTATATTCCTCGTTCCCACCTGTACCGTGTACAAGTCCTCTTCTCCCTGTTACTTGCACTGCTGCCCTTTGTTGCTTTGCTGTGGCAAGCACTGGGCATGCGGCAACTCCATGGCTATGTGCTCCTGTATGCCTGCCTTTCTGCCGTGAGCTGGGCCAGTTCGGTTGGGCTGTTGCACTTGGAACACACAAGAGTGATGGCGCAGGACCGGATCCGAGGCCATGGAGCTATCCTGCTCTTCTTCTGGGCTCTGGCTTTTGCTGCTGAGAACCTGGCCTTCATCTCATGGAACAGCCCTCTCTGGTGGTGGGGCTTAGAAAGCACCAACCAAAAGGTAAGTCAATGGGGAGTCTAGAGAGGAGGCCAGAAGCATGCTGCCTGTCAGGTGCCATAGTACAAGGACTTTGCACGGTGTCCATGTGGGACACCACTGCACTATAAGATTGCACTGTTTGTGCTAGCCCCGCTGTGGTCTGCGCCAGCCATGGGCATGGGAAGAGGATCCCCCATGGTCTCTGAAGCACCCTGCTTGTACCTGCAGCAAGGGCAAAGGAGGCAGAAACAGCACATCTGATCCCCTGAACTGGAGCTGTGTGAACAGGCATCCAAGTGGGAATTGGAGAAAGGCTTGTGAACCAGTTCACAAGTGGGGTGAAGATTTTCTTACCAGTGATAATTCATATTTCCCAAGGAAAACTGCAAATAATCTAGATGAGATCCAGGTGTGTGTATATGGAGAAGAAGCCTTTAGAAGTTGCAGGCGCAACAGGAAACAGCAGATGAGGCTTTGCCTGCCGTGGAGATTCAGGGATTGGAAAAGCCTTCTCTGTTGATTTTCTGTCTCTCATGCAGATCTTAAACACATAGAGCCTCTATCCACGAGAAAGGTTCGGCCTCAGTGTGGAGGGCATTCCAGTGCATATTTGTGTTTCCAGTGTGGACAGATGAATCTTCAGCTACTCCCTGGAAGATCCATTACTGTGCCAAGCAGCAGCAAGCATTCCCAGCCCTTCCATTGGGCCCAGATGTCATCCTTTTCCTGGGCTGGAGGATTGTGAAATAGGAAGGAGGGTGTCTAGCCTACAGCTTTTAGAGAAAACAGTCTAGGGAAGGAGGTTGATCAGATGGTACTAGCACACACTAGCTGCTGTTGCTGTTCTCAGGTGCCAGGCATTGCTTATTTTTTTCGTTCAGTTTGCTCTGTTCAGCATACTTTTGCTGAGTCATTTTGGGCAAGAGAAGGGCTTGTGTGTTCATTTATGCACGCATGCTTACGTATATACTCAAGGGAAGATACTGTTTTGCTGAGTGATTTCAGCAAATGACTTGGCATAAAGTCCATGCTAAAAAGTTTTCCAGCGATAAGTCTGAGATTTCCAATTTCCTTGCATTGATAATCTGTTCTCCTGGCCCTCTTAAAGCAAGATGGAAGGGGAGAACCGATCCCTTCCCACAGATTCTTTGTTAAGAAGTTACATTTTTATCTCACCCTTTATTTATTTAAAGAATTTGTATGCTCCCTCTGCAGTACCTGCTCAAGGCAGCTCATGTCTAATACAATAAAAACAAAACAAGCCAATTGAAATGTCAATTAAACAATGACAACCCAATAGAAAAAGGTTAGAAATGCCTGCATATTAGAACATACTCAATAGTCAAAGGAATTTAGAGTGGCACACCTGGTTCCCCCGTGAGGTAGGCTGAAAGAGAGAGTGGCCCAAGGTCACGCAGCCAGCTTCATGGCAGAGATTTTCCCCATTTGTAATCTGACACTCTAAATATAACACCTTACTGGTTCTCATCTAGGTAAGCAATCAGGGCCCACTCCATTCCTGTATGCCAACTAGTAAATAATTCATAAAGGGTGCTTTTGACTCTGCATTTGGTGCCAGAAGATGGGCCTAACTTTTAGAAAAGCGAATGGGGTGAGATTCTGTCAGCATTGCACTGCGCCCTCTGATTTAAAATCTGTGATGTATGAATTAATTGTCCAGTGCTTCCAGCCCTGCTTTCCTAAACTCTCTTCCCTTCCCCTCATCCTGTAGAACAAATGACTTGTCTTTATGCCGTCATGCCCTTGTAACCATTTGTAATGTATTCTCACAACAACTGAGGTCCCATTTCTCGTGCCAGTACAGGCCCCAAGGCCTCAAGGAACATTGGCTGCCCACTGGTGCAGTCTAGAAGGATTCAGTCTATGCAGCCTGCACTGAGAATCTGAGGATCTTCCTCCTCATCCAGCTCTGATTGTTTCCAGGCATTATGGAAATGGTTTTTAATTAAAATATTTTAATTCCATTTCTCAGTACAAAGCACTCACCAAGCATCCCCAGTTTTATCTGTGGTGGGTGGTAGAATCTGGATGCTGATGAGTTGCTGACAGTTTGTTAAAATATTTCAGGAACTCCAGAACACCTTTGTGTAATTAATTTTTAATTACCTCAGACAAAAAGAAATTAAAGATATAACAAAAGATAACAGGCCTACAGGTAAGCATCTATAAAAGGTTCCCAAATATCTAACAACGTGTTCATGTGCAAATATTGTCTATATGTCATTTGTTCAAATGCTGATAAAATTGTAAGGTCCTCAATTCACTGGATTTCTGGAAATGGGCATTTATCCTTCCAGTGTTGTAATATAAGTCTTTTAGCAACAGTAAGGGCATAGAGGGTCCATTTTTGTTGATTATCAGTTAGTTTCCAGGAGACAGGCAAATAGTTTAGAAGTACAAAAGCATTTTGAAAGATCAATTAATATTGTAATACAAAGCTGATGAGAGTAATTATATTTGCTTCCAAAAAGACTGAATTACCGTACTGGACAGGCCCAAAGCACATGTTTGAGACATGCCTTGTAGGTTACAGCTCCAACAGTTAGACGCTTCTTCATTTGTTTGTCTGGGGTTTTTTTGTTCTGCATCTGACCTTCGATCAACTCCCCTAGGTACAGTTCAGTCTGTGGTCACTACGCTACATCTGCACCTTCAGCCTCTTCGCCTTGGGGATAAAGGCCCCGGGGCTGCCCCAGAAGCCCTACATGCTGCTAATTAATGAAGATGAACGCGATGTGGAAAATAGACAGGTGGGCTTCCGTTACCCTAAAAGCAGTCCCTGTTCTGTGTCTGTCTCTTCTATGTGAACCGGCTGGGTGGTGTGGGAGGTGTGGGAGTATCACTTTGTAAGGAACAGGAGTTTTTTGTTTTCTCCCTAGCTAACTGCCATTTTGAAGAAAGCCCTACAGTTGCCATAGGAAGCCGCATAAAACTCAGGTCTAGGATGGACTCTAAATCCAGAGCATGCATTGCAGCTAACACAGAGATGCCTCCAAAAATTGCTTGTAGTTTGCAAGGAGTTTACACCCTGGCAATTAATGTGCGGCTCTCCCTCGTGAATCAACATGTCCTGCCAGTACTTGCATTAGTAGGTATGTGGAGGTGCCATTTTTGCAACATCGTGGCAGTGACCGGGGAATGCGCCAGACTGGAGTTCCAGAACCTCTTCGAGAAAATTCTTTTCAAAATGTTTAAAAGTTCATGAGTTTTCAGTATACAGATTGAAAACTTCATTTCCCTCTTGAGAGTTCTGGCACCTCTATTTTTTTTTAAAGCCCTGGTACCAGGGTTCCCTCTAAGCTGAGTTAGTGTAAGCTAGCTCACAGTTTTTTAGCCTCCGGCTCACAGGGAGGATGGCTCCAGAGCAAATAATTTATGCAGCAGCCAAATCGCTCGCTCACAACTTTAATGCCAGTGGCTCACCAAGTAGAATTTTTGTTCACATGACTCCACAGCTTAGAGGGAGCATTGCTCCAGACCAAACTAATTTTTGCAGCAGCCAAATCACTCACTTACAACTTTAATGCCAATAGCTCACAAAGTAGAATTTTTGCTCACAAGACTCCACGGCTTAGAGGGAGCCTTGGCAGTGACTAATATGTGCTCTAGTTCTCAGATCTGGAGCAGAAACAAGATGGTGTCCTGTACTGTACTATTTGTGTACATGGAGTGCTCCAGCTTTCCTCTCTGTTCACATAGCCCCTTCCAATTTCTGGGGAAATAATTCCCGTGGTCAGTGGAATTCCACTGACAGAAGACGCAAAAGGAACTGGTTCTCTCCTTTCCCTCTCCAGCCCCTCAGCTTGCATGATTGTTGCTGAATGCAGCTCCTGCAACCTCAGGTACAAACTTCCTGTGCATGGATGGTAGGGTGCAGCCAGCCATGGGGTCTAGGGAGAAGGGGGGGGGCTATGGCTCAGTGGTAGAGGACAGGGTTGGCATGCAGAAGGGGCCAGGATCAATCCCTGGCATCTCCAGGTGAACAGATCACAAGCAGAAGGGCAGAGGCAGTAGAATCTTCACCAGAGATCCTAGAATGCTGCTGCTAGAAGAAGACTGCACAGACCAAGGGTCTGACCTGGTGCAAGGCAGCCTTGTGTTCTCAAAGGCCGCTGTGTCTCAACAGCAGCAAGATGGTAAGGGATCTATAGCAGCTCTTTCTTTTTGTTGCTGGGGAGAGTCATGCCTGTTGTACAGCTGCACAGAAACTCCCATTGCCAGCCTCAGTTAGAAGAGAGGTAGCAACAATGGGAATTAGAGGAGGACAAACAGGCAGTGTGCTGTAGGCAGAAGTTCTCCGAAGGGGTAGGGCAAGCAGGACAGAAACTGGCTGGTAAGGCCAGTTCAGGGATGCAAAACTTGCTGAGAGATGCAATCAAATTATGTTGAGACACAACTTTCTGGCACCTCTCCCATTCTAGATAGGCTGCTGGAAATACCAGCATAATTCAGGTCTGTTGCTGTTATAACTGGGGTAATATACTGAATACTTGAAAAGAGCAATTCTAGTGCTGAATGTTATTTATTAATGACACTGGATTTGACAATGATTTTTTGGTCTTCTTGTAGCCAAGGCATGAAATAAGGCCAACATATCATAAGCTGAGTTAAACATTAATCTGATAGGCTAATGTCTAATGAAGGAGATTTAAAGTATGGGCTAAAGCTGAAAGTAGTTGAACATTAATCATTAGAGACTTGCTTATATTAATGATAACGTCCTGCAGATGTGAATGATCTCCAGCAGATGGCACCGTGGTTCTCTCCTGGATTGTGTATCGTAGCTCTACCCTTTCAAGAGATTGGGGAATCCTCTGTTTCAGTGTGAGGCTTCCTCCAGTCTCCCTTTCCTACTAGTCTGATATTTCTACCGGCTTGGACAGTAAGCAGCTAACGGTCACACTGGTGTGAATAGGCTAATTCACTGCTGGGGGCTGTATAAAAAATGGTGATACAGTGCCTCAGGATGCTTTTATAAAGCTTGAACTCCGCACTCAAGCAATCCAGTTTCTTTGGTTAGAAAGAGCAAGTTCTGAACTGTATATATTAAAAAAAATAAAATAAGTTCACATTTTCTTATTGTACACAATTCCTCATCTAAGCTTTGTAGAGCCACCTACCTGACCACTGTTGGAAGCTGTGTGCGCTAATTAGTGTCTTAATGCACATTGGAGCAAATTTTACAATATTAATGATGCTAACAGATGGAGTCAGCAATTCCTTGGCAGCTTGGCCAGACTTCCAGCTCTTCAGTAGTTTTTCCCTTGCACCTATGTAGTTTAAAATATCTGATGGCCTCCAGGTTATTAGTTTCTTCTTTAAGTATATTTAAAAGAATCTGGTACTTATAACCTGACTTCTTAATATAGGTTAGGTATTATAAAAAGAAAGATGATCAGTATACATAAAAAAGTTGCTTCTCCAGGATAACGTGACCATCATATCTATTGCTGAATGTGCCTTAAAATGGGATCAATTATTCCCATATCTCGGAATAGCTTGAGAATGGTTGGGTGAGTTTGGAGTCTCCATGGCTCCAGTGCTAGAGATTATTCTACTTCATTAGTGAGGAGCTGGAGACCGTGGGCCCTCCGCATGAGTCCAAAGATTGGAAGGGGCTTTATAGGCCATCTAGTCCAATCCCCTTTCTCAATTCAGGAAATCTAAAGCTAGAGCATTCCTGATAGATGGCTGTCTTAACGTCAACATGAAAGCCTCCATTGAAGGAGAACCTCCCCATTGGTTCCACTGCCGACTGCTCTCACAATTAGGAGATTACTCTTAATGTTCAACTGAAACCTACCATCCTGTACCTAAAGACCATTAGATCTGGTCTCACACTCAGGATCAGCAAAGAATAAGTCTTCACCCCCTACCATTAAATCTCTGCAGGTTTTTAAAGAGCAGGACCAATCTCGCTCCAGTCTTCCTTTCTCCAGGCTAACATACCGTACTCAGTTCCTTCATCCTTTCCTCGTAGGACTTGTTTTCCAGACCACTGATCATCTTTGTTGCCCTTATCTGGGCCTGCTCCAGTTTGCCTACATCTTTCTTGATCTGAGGTGTCCAGAACTAGACACAGTATTCCAGACATGAGGCCTGACCAACATGGAGCAGAATGGAACTATTATGTCTCATGACCTGGAATTGTACTTAATGCAGCCTAAAACCATATGACTCCTTTTTGCAGGGGCATCACACTGACAATTCATGTTTAGCTTGTGATGGATTGCAATCTTGGGATCTTTTGCCCACGGACTACTGCCAAGCCAGTTATTCCCCATCCTATATATGTGTATTTAATGTTTTGCCTAAATGCAGATGATCAGATCTTTTCTATTGGTTAGGATCAAGTCAAGGAGAGCCAGTCCTCTCCTTCATTCCTCCACCTTCTGAAAAAAATGAACAGTTTCTTGAACATCCCACACTTAGTGGAGTTTGTCTCCCAGGTTCTTGCCTCCCTGGATCATCTACAATTTTTTCATGAAAAAAAATCACCTGTAATTTTTTCATGCACATTCTTTTTTTGGTTAACATAAGAACATAAGAGATGCCAATGTTGGATCAGGCCAAAGGGCCATCCAGTCCAACACTCTGTATCACACAGTGGCCAGAAATACCAGGGGCCATCAGGAGGTCCACCAGTGGGGCCAGGACATTAGAAGCCCTCCCACTGTTGACCCCCCAAGCACCAAGATGACAGAGCATCACTTGCCCCAGAGTCCCTACCATCAGTAAACTCTAGCCACAATATTGTTTTTACTAGTCTTTCAATTTATTTTTTACCAAATCCTCCCCACAAGGCTAGCCTGTTCATAGTCTTGGATATCTGTGCAGATGTCCACATGTGGGATGGTACTCCTGTAGCTATTTTTAAGCCTGTTATATTGTTCTTTTACTACAGTCTAGTCACAGGAGTTCTCAACAAGTTCCAGTTCCAGTTTATCATGTTTATATCCTGTACTTTGAGCATTAAGGTAAAGGTAAAGGTTCCCTTGCTCGAAAGCCAGTCGAATCCGACTCTAGGGTTGCGGTGCTCATCTCCGTTTCAAAGCCGAAGAGCCAGCGCTGTCCGAAGACGTTTCCGTGGTCATGTGGCCGGCATGACTAAACACCAAGGCGCACGGAACGCTGTTCCGTGTACTTTGAGCATTACTGAATGGATATCAAGTTGAGTCCAGCACAAAAGCTTGTGGGAGATTTTTGTCTGATTCCTCTCACTGTTTTGTACTTTGGTACATTTTGTTTGCAAGGCTACCTGGGGAAGGTGGGGAAAAGATGTGCACTGCTAACTGCTTCCACAAGCTTTCCCACTGGATCCAGCCCATCAAAAGCCATGAATATTATGCTTTAAGGTCTGTCTTGTCACTTTGTTATGTGCTTTCTAGACGACCCACAATTCCCCTAGTTCCTCCTATAATACCCAGGTCTCTATATCTTTGAATGTGCCTTTGACCTCATGTCTTCACCCACCACATAATTCAGCTTAAAACCCTCTTGATGTGTTTGGCTTCTGCAAAATGGATTTCCCCCCTAGTCCTTGTCCTAGTCCTTGTGTGTCCATCTCTTGCCAGTAGTTCTTCATTAGTGCCAGAAATTATACCTGTCTTAAAGTACCATTTTTGTAGCCATTCATACTTCTGAGGTATTCTTCTCCCTTTATAGTTCTCTACTTTTTTTACAGGAAAAATTTACAAGTGCCCTCTAGATTCCAGGGTCCTACACTTTCCTTCCTGGAGCCTCATAGTACATTATGTTAACTGTGCTTAACCACATCATTCATTCTCACATGGATGAGCAGGACATGATAAGATCAGTGGGCTCGATAAGTCTCATCAACCTGTTTGTCACAGCCTGGATCCAGGTACTGGGAAGAGTTCACATGCTAGCCAGTCTGGTTGGCACACAAATTACTTCCATACCACTCAGCAGGGACTCACCAACCACCACCACTTCTGTTTTTCTTGCTGAACGTGGTTAAATCACCTCTGTCCTTGAGGGACTGAGAGACTTCTTCCCCATGTGGCCTAGCTGCCCTCTAGCAGGATTCTCATTGGAACACTACTAAAAGCAGTTTCAGAGTTCAAGTGGTTCAGAACATCTTCTGGTTCCCCTGCTCCCACAAGAACTGCTCTTCCAATTAATTTCCTCCCCATCATCCTTGAAAGTCTTTTCCCAATGTTGTCTTTGCTTCTGTAGCCCTAACCCATAGCACACACCATACAGGCTGCCACCACAGAGACCTCACTGTCCATCTTCTCTTTTGTTGACCCCTACCATTGCTTCTTCCTTATTTCACTTCTCTCATGAAGGTTGCCTGAAATATCTGTGATGCCTTTTAACTTGTAGTAAAGGCACTTAACTTGAATTGTGGCATTATTAAATAATGATAGAAAGTAAGTCAAAGGATCTGGTTTCCTTACCTTGTTACTACACTCACACAGTTACTCAACTCACATACCTCTTACTTCACAAAGCAAGTTTGTACACCAGTCCTAAATATATAGTTCTCACAAAAGCTCCACCCTCCTGGTCTAGCCAATCACAGTGGGGCCTAGCTCATAAATAGGTCATAAAACAGGATGTGTGAGATGCTGTGGTGATTGAACAATGGGGTAGTGAATAAGGAAGAGAAAGGGAATTTAGGGTTCTGGTGGGAGCAGAGACCTGTTCTGCCTTGAAGCCTTTGAAATTAATTCCTGTTTTTGAAAAAAGCCCTGCAGATTAGATTAAGCCCTTTAAGCCTAGTTTAGATCTAGGTCTTAATTATACTGGTTTACCTCAGCTGCAGCAGCAGCACAGAGAGGATGCAAGATGTAAGTTGCTGTAGGATCACCTCTTCAACCTGAATGTCCTGTCAAAGCAATTGGAAAGCAATTTTCACAACTTATCCTATTCCCTGGGCTCCATACCTTTCTTATTCAGTTTCTGTGAATGTGCTTTGCTCATCTAGCTGTGTTTTTCCCTGTGCCCTTTGCCATGAAGTGGCTATATTCCCCTATATTTCCCATCCCAGTGACTGCTCAATTTCTTCCTCAGCCTTTCTCCCATATGTCAGCTGTTACCTTTGCTCAGGCACCATATCAGAGAGGCTGTTGGTCTCCTTCCCCATGACAACACAGGTGAAACATTTTTAGTCCCCCTGCCCTAAAGCTCCTCCTCCTGCACTCACTTCCATTTTTGCTTCTCAGCCCCTGCTTTCAGATGACAGAGAGAATCGCTCCACTTGGAAGGATTTGGGTCGGAAGATACGCCTGCTTTCCCTGTACCTCTGGCCAAAGGGGAACTGCCTGCTGCAGTGCCTGGTGGTATTCTGCATGACCCTTATGGGGACTGAGCGTGTCATCAACGTCTTTGTGCCCATCTATTACAAGAAGATTGGTAAGTGGTGGATGAATGGTTTCCAAGGCAGCCTGGTGCTGCTCCTAGCAGAGATCCAGAATGCATACCAGACAGCATGGGGCAAATGAGCTTGCTTCTCCAAGGAAGTTTTCCTCTAGTTTGGCATCTGGACCAGAGCCGGTAACTTCAGAGCATCCACATGATGCTGTCCCCTAATTGTCCACTTTCTGTGATCTCTCCTGCTTTGGTGCCCTGTTTCCCAAACCTGGTTCATTATGATCTTTTGGGAAAGATCACAGTCAAGGTGTGTTTGTATACTGCGTGAATGGAAAGGCGTACATTTTTGTAGTCCCACCCTCATTGGCACTGTTTTTCTTGATTCAGTCTCCCATGGTTTCCAGTTCCTCCTGCCGCAGGAAGGCTTTTAAAAAAGAAATCAGTAATTGACGTATTGCTCTAATGTTGTAACAATATTTGTGATAGTTCCTTTGAATTCCTTTGAAGTCCCTCTAGCCCTTTTTATTTGTAGAGGTTGGCTTTTCCCCTTATATCACCCCATTGAAAGGGGGTAGAGAAGTATGTTTTTAATATATGAAAGCTTGGTATTCAGAGGAATGAGTAGATATATTATCATACTGCTGTACCAGTATGTCAATTGCTGATTTTAAAATCCTGAAAAGCCTTCTTATGACACATTGTGTGGGAGAGGATGACAGCCACTGGAGGCTGAGGCAAGTAAAGTGACAAAAACTGCCACGTGAATGCACCACTGCTGCTGCAAATGCCCCTGCATCCAACCATGGCCGCTTCCAGATAGCGGTGATTCTCCGTGTGGTTTTCATGCCCACTCCAAAAAATTGTCACCATGCAGAAACAGTAGGGCTGCCAAGCCGTGGTGGGGGATCTGTGCGTCTTCACAGAATCCCTACCGCGGGGGACAGCGATACGCGTTGCACCGCCGTCGCCAGGATGTGACGCATAGCGTCACATCCTGGCGACGGCGGTGCAACGCGTATCGCTGTCCCCCGTGGCAGGGATCCTATGAAGACGCACGGATCCCCCGCCGTGGCTTGGCAGCCCTAGGAAACAGCCATGGTTGGGTTTTTCATGTGGAGGCACCCTAGGAGTTTCAGATTCTCTGGGGAGTGGAGAAGAGAACTGGAATTGTGTTCACTATTTTATTTGAAAATGTTATTTTATTTGAAGAATAAGCATGCACACGGAATCTCATACCTTGAATAAACCTTTGTCGGTCTTAAAGGTGCCAGTGGACTCTAAATTTGTTCTAGTTTAACCAGTTTTTTAAAATTGACCACTAGGGGGTGCCCGTACACAGGAATTGGCAGAGTGCAGAGGACAGAAAAGAGGCCATCTTTGATCATCCCAGTACTAACTGCCTCCAGGTTTCTGTTTACAGTATACCCATGGAATGCTTCGATAGTAGTTGCACATCTCAGGAAGCTGCGGCCGGCTCAACGTGGCATGTATCCACAACAAACCCTGTATTTTGGTACATTAGCAGTGTGTGCCAGAGAGGTGTACCCTGTGTGAAGTGGCCCTTCAACATTCTCACTCACAAGCGTCGGCCCATTACATGGCTTGGAACAGCTATCACAGTCTAGTGGACTTCTAGTGGCCAGAGATGCAGATGCCTCTGGTGTGGAGCTGCTGTTTGGCTTTTCTCCTTGCCTGATGTATGGAGGCAGCAACAGCGGCTGTCTCTCCTCCCCCCCCCCCAATTCTTCCTGAATGGTTCCTTTGCCTGATGCTTCAGTGTGGCTGCCTGCACAGGAGCAGAGAGTTGTCTGTCCTGGAAGTGTGCACAGCACGTATTCTGTGGAGAGGGAGCCAGTGGTTACTTTGTCTCTTCTGCCGTGTTGCTCCCTGTGCCGGAGTAGCCTCTTGTCTTGTGGGGCCACTCCACACGTTGTGAAGAAAGCGTTGGCACACTGGGGTAGTGCAGGTCTTGTCTACTGAGGTTCTTTTCAAACAGGCCAAGGAGAGAGAGGGTTTGCATCGCTTGCTCCCACCTTTTCCTGCATGATGTGGCTTGAATTGTCATCCTTTGAGTTCTTCTTGAAGGCCCCCTTCTTCAGCAAAGACCTCCTCTGAACTCTCCAAGACCCGGCGCCTCCCCCCTTTTGCTTTCCCTTTCCCCCTCTCTCCACTGACCCCTCTGGGCACCCTCC
>NW_015174923.1:85449-128014 GCF_001447785.1 Gekko japonicus
TGTGTCCGATGTGTGTGCTTCGAACACCTTCCAGGACCCTCCTCTTCCCAGGTCTGGATCGTATCTAATAATGGTCAGGCAGTGTTATTCCTCGTTGAACCTGCAAGATTGGAGTGAGCTTCTTCCATGGGGTGGCTCCCTCCCTTGCCACCAGCTCACGAGAGGATTCCGTAGCCCCCCTGAGACCCCCCCCCCCCAGTTACTCGCCTGGGGTCTTCTGTCCTGAGCCTTGCTGGGACCTCTCATCCAACTCTGTGTTCAGATCCTGAAAGGGGAGGGGATGTCTGCTTAAACACTCAAACATAGGTTTCTGAGTTTCACTGACTTAAGGTTTAGGGGGGGGAGGGGAGGGGGCAGCCTGCAGGGGGCCCTCCCTTTGTGTCCAGAAGCCGCTGGTGTGTGCCAGGTTCCCATGGCCTGGTGGGCGGTACGGGTGCCAGCTGAGGGCAGCTATTGAGAGGTGCCTGAATAGGGGAGGATGGACTCTGGACCTGCCTTTCAGCCCTGACTTTTTGACTTTACAAAAGAGTCATTTCAGGCGGGAGGAACGGAATGGCGAACTGCATACAAAGTTGCTCAGTGGGAATGGAGCTGGGAGTGAGGGAGGGATGGATGGATGCTCTGTCCTACATGCTAAGCAGATGCTGGGCAGAGGGGTTCCTCAGGATCCTACCTGTGGGAGGCGACACCCGCCGAGTCTTAACCAGATTGCTTGTTCCCCCACCACCCACCCCAGTTTAGGTAGTTCTGACTGCTGCTGCTGTCTGTGTTGTGGCCCAGAGGTCAGATTTCCTCGGGGGGATGTGTGTGAGGTCAGGGGCAGATTCACCATGAAGCGGACGAAGCACGTGCTTAGGGCACCAGGGCCAAAGGGGCACCACAAAGTTGGGAACAGGGTGAAAAGCTTAGTTTGTACACAGTATATTGTGTTATCGTATGAATGAAATTTTGTATTGCTGCAACCTGCATTTTATATCTGGTCAGACAGGTCGACAACTAAGATGGACTGGGGGTCAGTGTGGAAAGGAGGGGGGGCACCAAGATGGGTCAGTGCTGAGGGCACCACCAGTGAGCCTTAATCCGCCCTGGGTGAGGTTAACACCACAGATAGCCATACTGGGTCAGACGAATGATCCATCTAGTTCAGCATCCTGTCTTTGCCAGCAGGGGAGGCTTATCTTTGCATAAATACCCAGCATCTGACAATCCAAGGTATAATATTCCTGAAAACGCCGACGATACATTCACACGTCATAGCCAGTCGCCACCGAGAACATCCTTTCAGAAAAGTCATTGATACTGCTGGCCGTGACAACAACCTGTGGCAGCGAGTTCTCTAGAATCCGCTTTTATAGTTTGAGCTGGTAAAGAGTTCCCAGGCTAGGTGAACACTATTGGCGTCTGGGGACAAAGATTGATTCCACAAAAGTAGTTGTTCTGCCCTCGGTCTGCCGTTTCCCCCGGTTGTACTGCGCAATTTCCCACTATTTGCTGCGCAGCCGCGCAGCAAATAGTGGGAAATTGCGCAGTACAACCGGGGGAAACGGCAGACCGAGGGCGCAACAACCGCTTTTGCGGAATTGGTCTTAATGTTTAGCTCATAGATTAGTTCTTCTAGGTCTGGATCCGCAAGGCAGTTTCTCAGTTTTCCTGCAGCCCTTGGCCTAACCTTGCCGGACTGCGTATTTCTCAGATGCTCTTGTGCACCAGATGTTTTTGTACAGCAAAGCCCTGGTCTCACCTCTTTTAAGCCCTATGCTAGAGAGCAGGTATACTGTTTGCTATCCTTGCTTCTTGCTCTATGTCTCATTGTACATCATGAACGCCAAAGCCCACAAAAGCATTGTCCTGCTTTGAACGCTCCTCTGTTTTTTGTGCCGCGCCCCATAAGGAGTTGCAGTGAAGGGGGTGGATAGTTGGAATTTGGATCTGGGATGCGATCCGGAATATCTGAGTTGACGTTCCCGCGTCTGCCATAGGCTCGTTTTGTGTACTCTGTCACTCAACCTCTGGTCCCCATACTGAAAACTGTGATCTACCTCACTCTGTCGGCATGCGAACGAGCTTAGTGCAAGGTTGCAGAGGGCACTTTGTCAGTGATACAGAGAGGTGAGCAATGTTCCCTCTAGGCTGTGGAGTCCTGTGAGCAAAAATTCTACTTTGTGAGCAACCAGCATTAAAGTTGTGAACGAGTAGTTTGACTGTTGCATAAATCAGTTTGCTCTGGAGCCATCCTTCCTGGGCTAAGACAAAAATGTGTGAGCCGGAGGCTAAAAACCTGTGAGCTAGCTCACACTAACTCAGCTTAGAGGGAACACTGGTGATGGGTGCTATTTCACAGTCTCCTGGTCTCACATGATGCCTGCATCCCCCCCCCCCACACACACACAAGAATGTCCTTCTTCTCTTTTTCTAACCTGGGCTTGGGAACAGAGCAGATTAACACCCTCCATCATGTACTGGGTAAAGTAAGATAGGATGGAGGAGGGGGGCCCTTCCCCCAGAGGAGGAATGAAAGGCAACCCAGAGGCACTCCCAGAAGGGGTCACCCACCCTGCCAGTTAGGATTACCCAGCAAAGTGCCGCTGGCGGGGAATGAACAAGGAGCCTTTGTGTGCCTCGCCTAGTCTCAGCAGCAGCCCAGCAGGGGATTGGGTGTGTGTGTGTCTGATCTTTGTCGCTGTGTGGTTCCTTAAAAGAACAACAGAGGGATCAAGGAGACTCCTCAGATCAATGAAAGGGTGGGCTTCTGGGGCAGGACGGTGATGCTGTCAGCATAGCAGCAAAGGGGACCTGTCAGAGGAGCGACTTGCTCAAGGAGAGCAGGATCTGGCCCATGGAGTGACGCTGTGTGGCTGCTGGAGTGGTCTGGTGGAGCTTGGAAAAGGGGACCCAGGGCCACTGTTTAGAAATCACAGGTTTTGGAGATCCACCAGCAGGGGGCCAGTCCCTGAGCTGCTGCCAGCCTAACAGTTGCCTTCCATAAATGATCGTAGAATCACAGTGTTGGAAGGGGCCACGGAGGCCATCTAGTCCAACCCCCCCTGCTCAATGCAGGACCAGCCCCTAGAGCATCCTTGACGAGTGTTTGTCCAGCCGCTGCTTAAAGACTGCCAGTGAAATGTGCCCCGCAGAGGCTGCAAGGTCCACTGTCAGATCTTCCCAGCCTTATAAAAGCGGGGCCAGTGTGGTATAGTGGCTTGCAGGTCACACTAGGAGCTGAGGGACCCCGAGTTCAAATCCACACTCAGCCCTGAAACTCTCTAGGGTCCCTTAGTGTCATCACTTTCACTCAGCCTAACCTACTTCATAAGTTCAGTGAGAGGGTAAAATTGGAAAGGGAACCCTGTATGTGTTCCTGAGCACGGAGGAAGGGTGCGATTAAAAAAATGTGCTAGGTAAGTTGATAAATAGAAATGCCAGCTGTGGGGGTCTGAGTTTGGATGAGGGATGAGATGGAGGCTAGCCATTATCCCACGCCACGCGCTTCTGGCTTTGCCTTTCAAAACCACCCTCTCTGGGCCCTGCAAGAGGAGGGTTACAACAGACACCTTCTCTTGGCTTGCCTTTTCTCTCTCTCTCGCAGTAATAGCAGCGCAGGGAAGTGTTGACTGCCGAATCTCCTTGACAGGTTGGGGGGGTCCTGTTTCTCCCATACCATATTTCTGAGCTAAACTGGGGTCTGACATAGGCGCTGTTTGCATTTTACAATTTGCCAGAAGTTCTGTTCATGGGTCTGCCCCGGTGTCTCCCATCGGAATGCCTCCCTGCCATCTTTGGTGGCCCTTTCTTTCCCCAGGGCCCCCTCGCAGGCTGGGCGGGAGATTCAGGGGAGGAGGGCTAAAGCAGCCTGCATGTTTGGGAACTTCCTTGGCACTTGTGGACACTGCCATTCAGACACAGGAGAATGGACTCTTGGCAGGAATTCAGGAGGTGATCCTAGATAGTTTTCTTCAGATCTGGGGAGGAGTCTCTGTCCTGTGCTGCTTAGTCCAGTGTGGCCTGGGCCCCAAGATCTTGTTGAGGCTCTCTATGCCTATGGAAGTAGCAGCGTCACAGTATTAAGACATGTTGTGCCTGATGTCTCTCTCCAGGTCACTGTGCAGAGGTTGCTTGCGAGACTTTTTGCCTCCCTACAAGGGACAGGAAGAAGGCATAGTGAGGGGGCTGTGGGGCATGAGCTGAGTTTGTGCTGTAGACATCGCAGAGGGATTCCAGGATGCACTCTTAGAGCTGACCTTGTTGGAAGTAATGTGAAAATCTAGTCTTGAGCATCACTTCAAAAATGGCAGCTCTTGAACGTTTCTGCCTCAGGCAGCTGCTGACTCTTTGTGTTGTCAAGTTGTCCCTGTTTGAACATGTGAAGGTGTCTTATATTGGGTCAAGCCATTGATCGATCAAGGTCAGTATAGCCTCTTTACCCGGCATAAAGTACACAGGACAGATTCTGGCTCCATTTCACCTGGTGCCCATGTGATAGTCAGATGTGTGTCACAAGCAGTGTTCCCTCTAAGCTGAGTTAGTGTGAGCCAGCTCACAGTCTTTTAGCCTCCGGCTCACACGTTTTTGTCTCAGCTCAGGAAGGAGGGCTCCAGAGCAAACTGATTTATGCAGGAGCCAAACTGCTCACTCACAGCTTTAACGCCAGTAGCTCACAAAGCAGAATTTTTGCTCACAAGACTCCACAGCTTAGAGGGAGCATTGGTCACAAGTTCACCTTACTGCATAGAGCTGCCGAGGCTGGCTTGGGAAATCCCTGGGTCTTTGAGGGTAGTGCCCGGAGAGGGCAACGTCTGGGGAAGGGAGGGGGCTCAGCAGTGGTGTGGTGCCTGCCATAAGAGTCCTCTCTCCAAAGTTGCTGTTCCCTCCAGTGGAACTGATCTCTGGAGTCCGTAGATCACTTTTAATTCCAGGAGAACCCCAGGCCCCACCTGGAGACTGGCAGCCCTGTGCATGTGGCTTGATTCCAGTTGTGGCTGTGGTGGACATGGACACAGGGTGTGGTAGACGTGGCACCACCACGCCATTTCCTCAACCCTGCGGGTAAAATAGGGGCTGCCACCTTTTGTGCTACAGCGGGAGACCTCCTCGCACCTTGCCTGCTGGGGCCCGCGGCAGTGGCAGGAGGAAATGGGGGAGACATCAAGGCAGGCACCAGCGTCACATGGCACACTGGCATCACTCCAAGTGGAAAACAGATGTGATGCCACAGAATGCGCTAAGATTTGTGAAAACTGTGTGCTGAAGCCAGTCTTCACCAGAAGTGCTCTCAGATTGCTGGTGCTGATGCCCACCTCTTTAATTCTCCCATGGGTGCCCCCTGTGGCCTGGCGGCCTTAACAAGTGTCATTCTTCTAGGCCTGAGGCTGAAGAACGGCGCAACTTGTGAGCCTGAGGGGACAGCCTTTCCCTCACAAACGGGCCTCTGGCCTTGCTGCAGATTTTCCTGAAGCCATACAATCCACAGGCACCTGCCAAGCCTCAGGATTGGCCTGGGGGAAAATGGATGGAGAACAGGAAAAGAGAGAGAGAGACAGAGAGAGAGACTGAGACTCACTCACTCCCTGAAGCTGGGCAGCATTGAGGCTACTTTCAGAGGGAGCGGAGTCCTTCTAGGTCCATCTCACCCCTACTTTGGGATGGGGATCTGAAACGGAGTTAGGAGTCCACTGAGATGCTTATGTGAGGGGACTTTTGTTTTCCAGCCAGCTTCTTTGTGGAAGAGTTCTCCTGGCATGTTTGTCATGTTAATCTGCCCTGTTGCATTACCAGACTCTTACTTAACTGCTCTCAGTCTTTGCTTAATAAATCAGTCTTTTTTTTTTTTACTTCACACCTCCTGGGCAGGGAGGGTGCTGTGGGCCCTCCCCAGGCGAGCTCTCGAACCGGAGCAGTGGCAGCCAGCCGGCCAAGGCCCTGGCCTGTTTCAGGGCCGAAGAAGGGTTATGTACATGGACCGTCACCAGGGCTCCGTGGCTAAGCAGGAGCTGGGTCCCCAAGGACAAAGGGGGCCTAGGATCCTAGTCCTCCTCGAGTCCACCAATAGCACCCTTGGCAGGAAATTCAAACCCTCCAGTGGGGACAGAGGTGTGCCGGGTGGAGTGTATATAGTTGGCTTTGCAGGGCTGTTTTTCCTTGTTGTGAAGTACAATAAACGCGTCTGAACGCATATCGTAGTCCGAGTTCTCCATGCGTCGAACCCAGTCCTTTTCAAGAAGGAAGGAGGGAGCTTGTGGGGCCCCTTCCCATGACAACATGTATTTCCCCCGGTGGGGCAAGGAGTGCATCTCAGGACGGTTTTATGGTAGGAAAATGGTATGCGGGGTGGGGGTGGGACTGAAGCCACTTCTCCATGTATGCCAGAATCACAATCTGAATTGGACGCTGTATGTGAAGGAGTAAGGAGTAACTCAGGTATGATTACTACACAGGACAGGGGGAGAGAAACACCTAGGACCCTAACCTGTGTACTCTGTAATATCAAATGGTCTACTCTGACTGGCAGCAGCTCTTCATGGTCTTGGTCACAGACTTTCAGATGATCTTTTCAATTGGAGAGGCAGGCATTGAACAAGGGGGCATTCCGCGTCCAAAACAAGCGTCAGGCCTTGCTGTTCTGCTTCCAGAAGGCCACGTTCCATGTGGTTCTAGCATGCTTGCTTTTCAGCCCCGGCCCTCTTGCTGCCCATGTACAACTTCAGGTCTGTGTAGAGTTGGTCAGTGGGAAGGCTGGGACCTAAACGGGCAGGGAGTATCTGGAAGAGAAACGAATGAGATGTCGGAGGCACTCTCCTGCTGCTTACCAGCCTCTTCCACTACAGCTGTGCAATAAGGAAGGTATACAACAAGGAATATCCATTGACTGTGAGCAGTATTTTTTCGTGTTGCTTTACCACGCCTGTTGATCGTATTTTGATAGCCTGCTTTTCAAGCTTCCCTTTTTGTCATTGTGGGGGTTCACTAACTTTTGGTGGGTATACCTCTGAGTGATTTTTTTAAAAAATTCCATGAAAGTGACACTGTCCCTGCACAGGAACTTTAGAGAGATTCAAGAAAGCTAGAAGGAGAGCTCAGGAATTCACAAGATGTGAGAATGGGGCTGGGGGTGGTGCGCTGGCAATACGGATGCAAGCCTGGCGAGGGGAAAAGCGGCCGGTGATGGGACGTGTTGGGGGGGGGAAGTGCCCCTTGTGCTCACTCTTGTCTCCTGTCCCCCAGTGAATGAGCTCACGGAAGGGGTCACGTGGCACATGCTGGTCCGGACCGTTTTCATCTTCTCAACCCTCAAGTTCCTCCAGGGAGGAGGTGCTGGTGAGTCAGTGCCCATGTGCACGCACCTGTGCATTTCTTTCTCCATCCTCCTCGTCTGCTTCTGCTTTCTCACCATGTCTAACCTTCCTGCCCACTATAAGGAAGGCAGTAATTTTCCTTTGATTCGAACCTGTTTTCTCTGCTGCCTCTGCCCCACCCCCACCCAAGAAGAAAAGGCTTTTAAGTCCGTCTAGTCCAGCCTCATAATTTTGAGGAAGGGCTATTCATCCAATAAGCTCCTACTTCTCCTTTGGTGAGCTACACCATAGTGGGCCTTTTCTGAGACACTTGGCTGTGAACACTCGTTTCAGCTAGATCTTCTTCGTGGTCTCTGTGCATCACACCTCTGGGATATAGTGCGCCTGCGCCGACCCCAATCGTTAGAATCGAAAGCAAAGGGGATTTTCGCACCCGCTCCCCCGTCACGTGCAGGGCTCCAATGCGCATAACTAGGGGAGGGGCATGACAATCCCGCCAATTTTCTTCTGACCGCCACGCTGTTAGGAACCTCTCCGCTCTGGTTGGTAGTCTTTCTCCTTTCTGTGGCCCTCTGGCCCAACTTTTCCTCTCCATTGAGTATCTGTAAATGAATTGTGAACTGATTATCGTACTGAGTGAGTACTCTGCCCCGGGCAGACTCCCTCTACCCCTCAGCCTATGGCCAAAAAGTGGAGCTTTTTCAAACGCTGTTTACGGTGTGGCAGTAAGATCGTGCCCCCCCTCCCCAATGGACACTCCCTTTGCCTCCTGTGCCTCGGGGAAGCACATCAAGTGGACTCCTGCATCCACTGTTCTAAGTTCTCGTGGCAAACGAGAAAGAACAGGGCCACCAGACTATGTACCGCATTGCTAGAATTGGCCCTTTCACTGATGGCGTCGTCTCAAGATACGTCTGGACACGCCTCGATGTCGACAGCAGCATTAGCATCGACCAACGCGATGTCTCTGGCATCGACCACCATCGAGGCCAATTGGCCGACGCCAAAACGTGCGGCAGCGGTACTTCAGTCCGAAGCCCATACTCACACTAAAAAGCACCGGAAGGGCAAGGACTCCAAGCCCGTCAAGCGTAAGAAACATAAGAGCTCCCCCTGCAAGGTTCCATCAACCCCGAGTCGACAGTCGGAACTGGTATCCACGCTTGGAGCTCCCCCGCTTGACTCCTCAGGCCGTGGCCAGCTACAAGGTGCCTCATCCTCACCTATGCTGTGTCCCATCCAGCTCACGGATTCTTTTTTTTTTTTTTTTTGGTAAACAAATTTTATTTTCTCAGGAATACAACATATAAAACATTTCATTCTATCAATTGTCTACCCCATTCCCAGTTCCTCCCCTCCCTCCAATGGCTTCCCACAATGCTTCCACCCCTGCTCCAAATTACTTCATATCATCAACAATATCAGTTTTTCGTCATTACAATCTAAAGATAACATCTTTTGACTTAATATTGATCTAAACATATTAAGTTTTGTTTCACATCCCAGTTCTTTTCCAGATAAATTTTAAAATCATTCCATTCTCCAAAAAACTCATCGTCTTCTTTGTTATTCAGTTTTTTTGTAATCTTATCCATTTGTGCCATGAACAGAACTTTTTGTATCCATTCTTCAACCTCTGGTACCTTTTCTGTCTTCCAAAACTGAGCATAAATCATTCTCGCTGTCACTATCAGGTACCAGAGTAAAGTTTTTTTAGTCGTATTGACTTCTTCCATTTTGAGTCCCAAAAGCAGAATTTCCGGTGCTTTTTTAAAAGAACATTTCAGTATTTTTTGCATTTCATTGTGGACTTTTGTCCAAAAGTCTACAGCTTTCTCACAAGTCCACCACATATGATAAAATGAGCCCTCATGCCTCTTACATTTCCAACATTTGTTTGACATATTTTGATTCATATTTGCAATTTTCTTAGGTGTCATGTACCACCTATACATCATCTTATAACAATTTTCTTTAACATTAGTACATGTCGAGATCTTAATAGAATTTTTCCACAAATATTCCCAGGTTTCCATAGCCACTTCCTTATTCATATTAATAGCCCATTTTAACATTTGTTCTTTAACAGTTTCATCTTCAGTATACCATTTTAACAACACCTTATACATTTTAGAAATATTTTTTCCTCCTCCACTCTCCCATACCTTTTCAATTTCATTTTTTTCCTCTCTAAAACCATAGTTTTTTTTGTCAGATCTAAAAAGATCATAAATCTGCATATATTTCAACCACTCATATTCATATTCAATTTCATTCTGCTTTTTCATTACCCACTCTGTTCCCTCTTTTTTAATTAAATCTCTATATGGCAACCAGTCTCTACCTCGCTGTCTTGAGTAAGATATCAACACTTCTACTGGTACAATCCACAATGGTCTTAAGTCACTCTGGTACTTCTTATATCTTGTCCATACCATATACAAAGCTTTTCTCACCAAGTGAAGTTTAAAAAAACTGTCCATTTTTATCTTGTCATACCATAAATATGCATGCCAGCCAAATCTACAATCATGCCCTTCCAACCCCAACAATCTGTCATTTTCAAGCTTCACCCATTGATCCATCCATGTTAGACAAACCGCTTCATAATATAGTCTAAGATTTGGCATTTGTAGACCTCCTCTTTCTTTGGCATCACAAAGTATTTTCATTTTGATCCTTGGTTTCTTGCCTGCCCAAACAAATTTTGACAACTCTTGTTGCCACTTGGCCAACAAATCCGTTTTATGCAGAATTGGTATTGTTTGGAACAGGAACATCAAACGTGGTAGGACATTCATTTTTATAACTGATATTCTTCCCATCAGTGATAAGTTCATTTTATCCCATTTCTTAAAATCTTGAGTCAGCTTAGTCCATAATTTCTCATAATTATTCTTATATAGGTCTATATTTTTTGCCGTTAATTCAATTCCAAGGTATTTTGTTTTTTTAACTACTTCACATTGTACCAGTTCTTGTAGTTCCACTTGTTTTTGTTTGATCATGTTTTTACATATAAGTTTTGTTTTATTCTTATTTACGTAAAAGCCGGCCAATTCTCCAAACTCCTTTATTTTTTGAAAAAGCAATGTCAATTTTTCTGTTGGGTTTTCCACCATAAACATTACATCGTCTGCAAATGCTCGATATTTGTATTGGTGTCCTTTATGTGTCAAGCCCTTTATTTCTTGATCGTACTGTATTTTTTGTAAAAGTATTTCCAATACCCAGATAAATAATAACGGTGATAACGGACAACCTTGCCTTGTTCCTTTCTGTACTTTGAAGTTATCTGTCAGTTCTTTATTCACATTTATTTTAGCTCTTTGTTCAGAATAGATAGCTTCAATACAATTTCTAAAATGTTGTCCCGCTTCAATCTTTTCCATCATCTGGTGCATAAAATTCCAATTAAGATTGTCAAAAGCTTTTTCTGCATCAACAAACAGAAAAGCTACTTCTTTTTCTGGGTGCTTTTCATAATATTCAATTGCGTCCATTACTATTCTTACATTGTCTCTAATCTGCCTTTTGGGTAAAAAGCCCGCTTGATCTTCAGAAATTACCGTTTGTAAATAGTTTTTCACCCTTTCTGCAATAATTTTTGCAAAGATTTTATAATCGTTGTTCAAAAGAGATATTGGCCTGTAGTTCTTTACATTTGTTGAATCTTGTCCTTCCTTTGGAATCAAAGAAATAATTGCTTCTTTCCATGAGTCCGGCACCTTTTTGTTTTCTCTTATTTCGTTGGTTAAAGCTTCCAGGACCGGGGAAATTTCTTCTTTCATCTTTTTGTAGAATTTCGCTGTAAATCCGTCCGGCCCAGGCGCCTTCCCCAACTTTGTCTCTTCTATTGCCTTCATCACTTCTTCTTTTTGAATTGGACCATTTAATAAATCTTTGTATTCCTTACTTATTTTTGGTAGTGGAATCTCCTTTAAATATGTTTTAATCTTCTCAAGATCAACTCTAGTTGTTTGGAATAGTTTAGCATAATACTTGAAGAAACATCTCTTTATTCCATTAGGATCAACGAACTCTTTTCCATCTTCTATTATTTTGGTTATCATTCTTCTCTCTCTTCTAGCCTTAAGTTGCCAAGCTAAGTATTTTCCCGGTTTGTTCGCCCCTTCAAAAGATTTCTGTTGTAACTTCTTTAAATTCCAATACATTTCCTGATTCCAAGTCTCATTCAGTTGTTCCTTCAGCAACTTCACCAGCTCACGGATTCTGAGCAGGACATGGATCTAACTCAGGTCTCCAGATCCTCCAGTGTCGAGAGATCTCGTTTGGTCCACAGGACGCTTGCTTCCATGCATCACTCCCTGTGACGTTCTCCGAGCGATGATCAGGGCCGACCATCGGGACTGTTCCCTCCACCACTGGTCCCATGAGATCAACGCCAGTGGCAATACCTCTACGGAGCCTACCCTCTGGCAGCTAACATGCCTTGGCTCCTGCCACTTATTTATTTATTTATCTTATTTTTATTTATCCTTGGATTTATATCCCGCCCTACCCCGAAGGCTCAGGGCGGCTGACAATGGCACACTGTGCCAAGATTATAACAATAAAAACGCAAGTATAAAACAGTAAAATACAGTAAAATACAATAACAAATTTAAAATACAAATTTAAACAAAGATGGGTAGATCTTAAACCCAACAGTAGCTTCCTGAAATCTATCATCCACTTCATACCGGGGCGCCTCACCCCCCAGTGGGATCCAGACAATCATGGTGATAGTACGACGGTGCATAGAAGGCAATGGTGGAATAGTAGTGGTGGCAGCTCCTACTCAAAGGCCTGGCGGAAGAGCTCTGTCTTGCAGGCCCTGCAGAACTGAGAAAGGTCCCATGCCCATGGATTGGGACCAACAGTCCTCATCCTCTCGGCTATCTCGATACCAAGACCCTCTAAGGGCTTCGGAATGCCCACAGCCGCAACCATTGATACTGATGGACACGCGTCATCGGCAGAAGCCTGCAGCTGCACGGACAGCAACGCAATCGGTACTGACACAACTGGCACCGGAGATCCCGACTTTGTTTTCGGAACTTTTGAAACACTCAGGCCCTTCTGATTCCTCCGGGCACTCAGAGAATGAAGCTCCGGTACATCCACCGGGCCCCTCTCCATCACAGAATATGGCCAAAGACCTCCCGATTTCCCCCTCCAAGGACTTCACATCCTATGGGGAATTCATAAAGTGAATGGCTAATACCTTGGCTTTGTCAATGGTACAGCCCCCGCCTACCGTTACTGACTCCTTATTCGATATTGTCCAGATGGACACATCTACAGCAGTGGCTCTACCTATGACTTTGATCTTGCTGCAAGCCACTAAGGCACCGTGGACCCACCCGTCTTTCACCCCCATTTCCAGTCGCAGGATAGACCACATGTACAAGGTCTAGGAGGCGGGTGCAGAGTTTTTATTCACACATCCCAAACCAAATTCAGTGGTAGTCAATTTGTCTTCTAAAGGCAGACGTACCCATTCCTCTCCTCCTGATAAGGAAGGAAAGAAGCTTGACTCCCTCGGGAGAAAGTTTTACAGATATCAATATGCTCTGTGGGAACAGTTAACTGAATTTATTGCGGCCCCCCCTGAGGACCTCAACCGTCAAGAAAGAAGGCATGCTCCTGGCCAAACATAATCTCTATGTAACGGCTAGAACACTTGCCTCTGCCATCACCCTCCGACGTCACGCTTGGTTGTACTCTACATCGCTGCAACAAAACACAAAGTCCTTTGTGGAGGATCTCCCCTTTGAGGTTGAAGGCTTATTCTGCTCCACAACGGATACGGTTTTACAGGATCTAGACAAGAGCATTAAGACATCACAGAACCTTGGGGTTTCTCAGACTCCCCGACAGACCAGGCCCAAATCCTGGAACAAAATGTGGTCCCGCAGATCCTCACAAAAATCATCCCCTGAGACCCAATGGCAGAGGTCCCCAAGCACATCTTCCTACTCTTACGGGAACAAACCCCACTTTGTGCCTTCCACACAATCCAGAACCAAAGCTCCTAAGACTCCCAAGCAGAGTCTTTGACTCTGACCCAGCACTCAAATTGCCTCAACCCACCCGTCTCCATCCTTACCTGTCTGTATGGAAATGGATAACATCGGACAAGTGGGTCCTTCTGATCATCCTGGAAGGTTACCGCATCGAATTCTTGCAGGGCCCTCTAACCTCCAACTTCGTCATCACTCCATATTCCAACACACTCCTGGAAGAGATCCAAAACTTGTCACACAAGGACGCCATGGAACCGGTCCCAACCTCACACCAGTGCCATGACCTCTATCCCCACTATTTTACAGTCCCCAAGAAGGACGGAGGCCTCCACCCCATTATGGACCTCAGGGACCTCAATCGTTTCATTCAATACAAGAAGTTCAGAAGGACTAACTTACAGTGCACCCTACCTCTCCTTGAATGGGGAGCATGGATGGCGACCTTGGACTTGCAAGATGCTTATTTCCATATCACAACCCATCGTGCTCACAGAAAGTTCCTCCGCTTCACGGTAGGACAAAAACCATTATCAATACAAGGCTCTCCCATTCGGGCTGTCCACCGCCCCCCAGGTATTCACCAAAATGATGGTGGTTGTGGCCGCACATCTGTGTCTTCAAGGGATACGCATCTTCCTGTACATCGATGACTGGTTGCTGGTGGCGAGTTCGGAGTCCACCCTCTTCCACCACATCAATCTCACCCTGAAATCCCTGAACGAGTTGGGGTTATGCATAAATCACAAGAAGTCAATGCTTCACTCATTCCAGACTGTCTAGTTTATTGGAGCGATCCTGGACTCCAGTGTGTGCAGAGCGTTCCTCCCTCCCTGGTGGACCCAAGACATTATCGCCCTTATCCAACTGCTTCATCAGCGAGGGGAAGCCTCAGCAAAGCAACTCCAGTGTCTCTTGGGACTGATGGCCGCCACGACTTCAGTGATCGTGTTTGCCAGACAGCATATGAGACCTCTCCAGCTGTGGTTTCTAAAGATATTTCAACCTCAACGCCACCCTCAGTCCCAGCATTTCACCCTCCCGCCTCGGGTTCTGACCTCCCTCAAATGGTGGGAAAATCTCCAAAACTTACTGTCAGGGGCACCCTTTCACTCCCCACCCCATCAATGACAATCACAACGGATGAATCGCTCTGGGAATGGGGAGCAAACCTGAATGGACTGTGTGTAGGAGCGGCTGGGGAGACCTCAATGGTTCACAAACACATAGATTTCCTAGAGCTTCTAGCCATCTGGTTTGCCCTCTGGTTCTTCCTACGTCTGATAGCTCATCAGATGGTAGCAATCTTAACGGACAATACCACGGCTTTGTGTTATGTCAGTTGCCAGGGAGGCACAGTGTCAAGAAGCCTTTGTTGGCTGGCCTTAGAGATTTGAGACGAATGCCAATCCTGGGGTGTTTTCCTGGTAGTGACTCACCTACCTGGTTCCCTCAGTGTAACTGGACTTCTTGGGCAGAGGAGGAGCATCTCTCCACGAGTGAGAACTCAATCGGGAGTATCTCTAGCTGGTATTCGACAGGTGGGGACATCCGGACGTGGATGTTTTTGCAACAAGGCAGAACAAAAAGTGTTGCCTATTCTGCTCAAGGGCGGGGATGGATGCCTTATCACTGGGGGCTGGTCTCCTTTACCCCTGGTCCCACCAATACCTGTACCTCTTCCCATCGATTCCTCTACTCACCAGAGTGTTTCACAAAATAATGTAGGAAGCCCCTCGCTGCATCCTTGTGACTCCATGGGGGCCCAGGCAGCACTGTCTTCCCACACTGTTCCATCTATCCAAGGGCTCCTTCATCCACTTTCCAATGGTGCTGGACCTTCTCCTTGCACAGGAGGATCTGGTGCTCTATCATGATGTCCCATATCTCAAGCTCACAGCGTGGAGGAGCCTGTGAGGTCTCTAAGATGCAAGGTGGAGCACGTTCTGTTGAACTGTCGTAAGCCATCTACTTGAAAGTCCTACGAAGGAAATGAAGAAGAAGAGGAGATTGGATTTATACCCCACCCTTCACTTGGAGTCTCAGAGTGGCTTACAAATTCCTTTCCCTTCCCCTCCCCACAACAGACACCCTGTGAAGTAGGTGGGACTGAGAGAACTCTGCCACAAACTGCTCTTTCAGGAACAGCTGTGCCAGAGCTTGTGACTGACCCAAGGTCACATCAGCAGGTGCAAGTGGAGGAGTGGGGAATCAAACCCAGTTCTCCCAGATTAGAGTCTGCACACTTAACCACTACACCAAACTGGCTCTCAAGTTTCTGTCCTACCTTACTGAGGTTGGCCTCCCCCCTCCCTCCTCTGATCTGGTCGCTATATGTGGTTTTCTCCTGTCCTGCTTGGACCAGGGCCTCAGTTACACATTGGTGAGGGTGTATCTGGCAGCAATCTCGGCAAACCACCCCCCGATTGATGGCCATTCCATATTCACCCGCCCACTTATCAAGCGTTTCCAGAAAGGATTTATCCGCCTTTTTCTACCATCTCGACTCCCTACTCTGGCCTGGGTGTTGACCAAGCTTACCAGTAAGCTCTTTGAGCCAATGGCTATGTGTAGTCTGCAGCTCCTTTTGTGGAAAACAACCTTCTTAGTAGCCATAACGTCTGTCAGGAGGGTGAGTGAACTGTCGGCTTTACATCACGATCCGTCCTACCTGGTCTTCCGTCACATGGGTGTCATGTTAGCTCCGGATGTCTCCTTCCTCCCTAAGGTCTTTTCGGAATTTCATTTGCAAGTGGACATTGCTCTCCCTGTGTTTTTTCCTGACCCACGAGATGATTCGGAGCACCGGCTAAACCACAGACTAGATGTGAAAAGGGCTTTTCTCTGCCAGGGGTCATTTTGTAGAAAAAGAGCTACTAGGCTACTAGCATAATAGCTCATTAGCATATGCCACACACCCTGACATCACTGGAAGTGATGTCAGACAGGGAAGCAAAAAGGGCATCTTCAAAAGCCTCCACTTCCCTTCCCCAGCAGGCCTGGGGGGGGGGGGAGCAAAGAGAGAAGTGGTTTAAAGTTTAAACTCTTTCTCTCTGGAGTTGGGCCGCAGAAGGATGAAAGAGGGAAGGAAAGAGAGAGAGAGTAGAGAAAAGGAAAGAGGGAAAGAAAGAGAAGGAAAGATGGAAGGAAAGAGGGGATAAAAAGAGAGAAGGAAAGAAGGAGGGAAAGAAAGAAAGGAGGGAAAGGTAAAGGAGAGAACAAAGTAGGGAAGCAGAAGGAGGAAAGAGGGAAGGAAAGAGAGAGAGAGAGAGGGAAAGAAAGAGAAGGAAAGAGAAATAAAAAGAGAGAAGGAAAGGGAAAGAAAGAGAAGGGAAAGAAAGAGAGAGAAGGAAAGAAGGGAAAGAAAGAGGGCAAAGAGATGGAGAGAGGGAGGAAGGCTCTCCCACCCCCCATCAAGACCCCACCACCACCACCCCCGCAGATACCTCACTTACTGCGATCAAGGCCTTCCCCAGGCTGCAGCACTGCAGCGCGGGCCCCGAGATGCTGACGACGGGCCTCCTCAGGTCTCCTTCAGGCCACAGCGCTCCAGCGTGGGCCTCGGTAGGCCGGCAACAGGCCTCTTTAGGCCTCCCCCAGGCTGCAGCGCTTTGGCGTGGGGAGCTGGGGGCAGGGCTTGCCACCGCTGCCATTTGTGCCAGTTCCTGGGCTGCCGGAGTGGTGCTCTGGCGTGCTCCGGCCCCAAATGACCCCTGCTTCTACCTGAACAGAACAATGACATTTTGCAAATCTCCTTCCCTATTTGTCTCCTATGCCATGCCCTCGCTTGGGAGCAAACTGTAATCACAGCAGCTATTCAAGTGGATTGTGGAGGCAATCAAACTTTGTTACCTGTTGGCCAAGAAGCCCCTCCCAGGTATGCTTCGTGCGCACTCCACATGGGCGATAGCTGCCTCCACGGCCTTCCTGAAGGGCATGTCATTATATGATATCTGCAATGCAGCAACTTGGGCTACACCTCACACGTTTGTGAGACACTACACCCTTGATGTACGTCTTCATCAGCGCTCTGCGGTGGGGCAATCTGTGTTGCAGTCGGAGTGCATTTGAGGATCTCCAGTTCCCTTCTCCAGGTAGGCATGGGTTTGTTTGCTTGTTACTCTGCCAGAGGTGTGATGCACAGAGACCACGAAGAAGATAAACAGGTTGTTTACCTGTAACTGATGATCTTCGAGTGGTCACCTGTGCATTCACACCACCCACCTTCCTTCCTCTCTGCTAGCGGTCCTCTAACATATCTTGTGGCTGATGGCAGCGGTCAGAAGGAAGTGGTGGGATTGTTGTGCCCCTCCCCTAGTCATGCGCATTGAAGCCCTGCACGTGACGGGGGAGCGGGCGCAAAAATTCCCTTTGCTTTCAATTGCTTTCAATTCTTCGGCGCAGGTGCACACTATATCCCAGAGGTGTGAATGCACAGATGACCAATTGAAGATCATCAGTTACAGGTAACCAACCTGTTTTATTTACAGCCTTCTTCTTCCTATCAGTGAATTTGTCAGAATGCTTCACCCCACTCCGGAAGAATACATGTGTGCGTGTGTGCGTGCATACGCACATCAAGCCACATGGTCATACAGTACATATTAGAATCTGAGAGCAAGCTTTATGTCCTGCATGTGAGTTCATATACATTGAAAGCAGCTTTATAACATCATTGGTCCCTCTAGCTCAGTACTGTGTACTGTAACTGGAAGTGACTCTCCAGGGTCTCTCTCAGCACTGTCGACTTCATGTACTAGGAGCGTGCTTAGTTCTCCATGGCGGGGAGTAAGTAATTTTTACCCTGTGGGGGAGAGCTTGCCCACCTTTGTGCCTTGAGGCTAGGACTGGCCATACGACTAGGCAGGATGAAGAGTATCACCTCAGGCAGTAGATTTTGGGATACTGATGAAGAGCAACAAATTGTCATGTATTTAGTTTATGTATTGTTTGATTCGATTTATACCCTGCCCCCCGCCAAAGCGGGCTCAGGGCGGCTTACATAAAAAGTTAAAACACATAAAGCAGATACGAAACAATCATAAGCAGTCATAAAGTGCCAGTGCCAGTAGTGGTGGCAGTCGTAGTATTGCATAGTGATGGTGGAGACATAAGAACAGATCATGTAGTGGAATAGTCGTAGTGGAATACAGTCAGTGTCGATGTTCAGCTTATCTTAATCCAATTATGCCGACAGGCACAGGCTTGCTGGTGGTGATTCCAGGGGGACAGGGCCTTGTCACAGTTCATTTTAGTTATTAGATGAGGCTCCTTGGTTAAAGGCCTGGTGGAAGAGCTCCGTCTTGCTGTAGAAGGTCCCGCAGGGCCCTGATGTCTTCTGGGAGCTCATTCCACCAGCATGGAGCCACCACTGAGAAGGCCCTGGCCCTGGTTGTGGCCAGCTTGGCATCTTTGGGACTAGGGAGGGTCAGACGATTTTGAGACCCTGAACACAGTGCTCTCTGGGGAACATGTGGGGAAAGGCGGTTCCTTGGGAATGTAGGCCCCTGACCATAAAGGGCTTTAAAGGTGAGAACCAGCACCTTGAAGCGAATTCAGTATGCTATTGGCAGCCAGTGCAGTGTTTTCAGCACAGGCTGGATGTGCTCCCGCATGGGGAGACCCATCAGGAGCCTGGCTGCAGCATTTTGCACCAACTGTAGCTTCTAGATTTGCAACAAGGGCAGCCCCATGTAGAGAGCATTACAGTAGTCTAATCTCAAGGTGACCATTGCATGGATCACTGTTGCCGAGTCGCTGCATTCAAGGAAAGGAACCAGGTGCCTAATCAGCCGAAGATGGTAGAAGGCTGACTTGGCAGTGGCTGCTACCTGGGCCTCCATTGTTAAGGAGGCATCCAAGAGCACTCCCAAGCTCCTAACCTCCGGCACTGGCACCGACAGAGCCCTGTCGAAGGTCGGGAGTGGGATCCCTAACCCTGGTCTGCCCTGGCTCAGGCACACAGGACCTCTGTCTTCGTCGGATTCAGTTTCAATCGGCTCAGTCTGAGCCATCCAGCCATGGCTTGTAACGCCACGTCTGGATCGTCTGGTCTAGAGTCAGACCGGCTGTCCGACAACAGATAGAGATGAGTGTTATCAGCATACTGGTGACATCCCAGCCCATGCCTCCGGGCAATCTGGGCAAGGGGGCACATATAGATGTTGAGTAACATTGGGGAAAGCACCACCCCTTGGAGCACTCCGCAAATCAGCGGGTGCCTTTGGGATAGCTGTTCCCCTAATGCCACCCTTTGTCCCTCACCCTGAAGGAAGAAGGGAAGCCATTGCAAGGCAGACCCCTGAACCCCAGTGTTGGTGAGGTGGTGGATCAGTAGCTGATGTTCAACTGTGTCGAATGGTACGGACAGGTCTAACAACAACAGCACCACTGAGCTGCCCCGATCCAGATGTCTCTGGAGGTCGTCTGTGAGGGCGACCAGTGCCATCTCTGTTCCATGGCCTGGGTTAAAACCGGACTGGAAGGGGTCTAATATGGAAGTGTCATCCATAAAACTCTTCAACTGAATTGCCACTGCCCTCTCAATTATTTTGCCCAAATAGGGCAGATTGGAAACTGGATGATAATTTGCCAGTTTGGCCAGATCCAGGAATGGTTTTTTTTAGGAGAGGACGAACCACTGCTTCCTTGAGCGCCCCGGGGAACAGTCCCTCGGAGTATCGTATAGCATGGCTGGAAGTACGGAAACATGGCTGGAAGTACAGTATGCAGCAGAGAACCAACCACTCCTATTTGTAGCTAGAACAGTGCCCTGTTTGTGCTCTAGAGACTTTTAAGTTTTGGGGTCATTCCCAAAGTCCTGTGGGTCCTTTGCCAGCTCTCTCTAGATCCCATTCTTGGTAGAAATGGGACAGATTTTCATCCGAAATAGACCTATATTCTTCCCGTCTGCAGGGTCTACTGGCTTTGTTAGCAACCTGCGCACCTTCTTCTGGATCCGGGTGCAGCAGTTTACCAACCGTGAAGTCCAAGTGAAACTCTTCAGGCACCTCCACAGTTTGTCCCTTCGCTGGCACCTGGGGCGCAAGACGGGTGAGGTATTGCGCAGTGTTGACAGGGGCACCAGCAGCATCAACAACCTGCTCAGGTACATGCACGCACCTGTCTAATGGGGCATCCCATTAACTGTTGGCAAGTGATTTGGAGCTGCATTCAGCTGCGTATTCTCATGCTAGCTCTGGGTGGTGGTGGTGGTAGTGGTGGGGATGGTGGTGACGGGGACTTGCTTATCGTGTGTCCTGACTCTCCTCATCCTCCTATCCTGCAGCTACATCGTGTTCAGCATCTTCCCCACGGTAGCTGATATCATCATTGCTATTGCGTATTTCACTTCAATCTTCAGCGCCTGGTTTGGCCTCATCATTTTCGTCTGTATGGCCCTGTATCTCAGTGAGTGTTCGGTGGAGATGGAAGGGAGGAAGTTAAGTGGGGGAGGTTCCTGCTGCTGCACTTGTCTGGGGAAAGAATGCCTACGGCCCATCTACAGCTCCCTTTTTTTGCCTAGCATTTGTGGCTCTTGCCCTCAATTGCATTAAGAGTGGGGAGATAGCGATAGTGAATTGGCATTTTGTTGTGCATTTGTGGATGGCTAAGGTCATGAGGAACCATGAGAAAGATGTTATGCGTTTGGTGGGGGAAGGTGTGCATGTCACTTTTGTACTTAGGAAGCTATTCCCAATAATGTAATGCAGATAAATGGTATCATTTCTAGTGCTGCATCCTTGTAGAAACTGCAGCTTTTTATTTCCAAATGCACCCAAATTAGTAAGGATCAGCTTCCTTTCATGTATGTCTTGCCCCCAAAAGCTGCAATGCAGAAAAAGTTGTAAAATATACCAGTTAGTTTGAAGTAGTGTACTAGAGCCAGTGTGAAACATTGGTTAGAGACTAGTTAGGCTATGACTGGTGAGACCTGGGTTGCAATTCCCACTCTGTCATGAAGTTTACTCTGGGTGACTTGGATCATTTGCTGTCTCTGAGGACCTAACTATATCCACTGCGTTATCCTTTTGTCCACTCCAGTCCTATTGATGACGTGTGCTGGAATTCTTTTCTCTGCACTTAGTACCCAGGAGCGTGGGGGCCTGACTCATATTGGGACCATGAAGAGAACCATGGCCCATTGAGGGAATGCATGTGTACTAATGGGCTACATGCAAGTTTCCCCAGTGGATCAAAAAGCTGCTCCCCGAGGCCATTTCAGGTCAGAAAATTACTCACGGGGTTGGGGAAAGCTTAAGCTTCCTCTCCCTGCATACTTGAGTCCCATTCCAAACTGGGCCTCCACGTGCTTGTGAATTAACTTCCAAGCTTGAAATTCCCAGCACGCATCTGGTTGACAGGACCAGGTGTGGGGGGAGACAGCCTATTCTGCCTCACAGGGTTGTTGTGAGGATAAAATGGGTGGGGACCACCCTGAACTCCTTGGAGAATGGATGGAATAAAAATCAAATAAATGAATATCAGAAGTATATTACCCCCGCGGGATTAAAGATCTTTAAAACAGATGCTGTTAATTGTTGGAAATGTCATGCTGATTCAGCAGATTTTATCCCGTATAGTGACATTCAAGTTTAGTGGACAGAAACGGAAGGGATTATTTTTATATAACTGGTGCAAATCTAAGATTTGATGCACTAATCTTACTTTTGACTTATTTGAGAAATGGTTTTCAGGGAGATACTGAATTATTGTTGCAGTCTTTTAGCTACTGTTGAAACCATGCCAGGGTCATCACTGGAATGTTACATCAAACCCAGAGATTTGGCTAATTAGAATCAAGGGTTCAGATCCTATGAGTGACTTCTGTGCATACTTTATAGATTCAGCCACACCACATGCTTCCTTTGTTGCTGGAACATCCACAAGCATGGTCCTATTGATAACCATTGCTCATGTGTGAAAGGAAGTTTTAGCAGAAGAGGAAGCATGTTCCGTGGCAGAGACTATCTAGCATGCTTGGAACTTGTTCATAGGATCCAAATCCAGATACTGTCAAGATGGGTAGCCTGAATAGTTTATATGGCTGTGCAGCTAGCTGAGAAAATGATCTTCATTCCTTTTGTGTTGGAATACTCGTTGTGATAATACAAGGCTAGAATGGCATAATTTTTTTTGTAATGATAATACAATCATTTCCCATTAAAATAAATAAATTAGACTGTGTGCCAGTGTTTTGTATTTGGGGAATTAATTGCTCAGGGGCTTCACTGTGTTATGTGCATCTGGTATGAACAGAGCAAATCATGCAAAATAAGTAAACTTGCTTAATTTGAATAATGTGTAGAGGTTTCACTAGGGAGCACTTCTTAGTGTGCAGTTTAGGTTACAGTGGTGCAGGTTTTTTTAAAATATTGATCATGAGTCTGTTTGGAGAAGAGAAGATGTTTCAGCTATGGCTTTGTGAGTTTGTCAGCTACTGCAATGACTCTGACTGTCTCTTTTCATGCAGCCCTGACCATTCTAATCACTGAGTGGCGGACAAAATATCGTCGTGAAATGAATACTCTTGACAACAGTGCTAAATCTCGAGCTCTTGATTCACTCCTCAACTTTGAGACGGTATTCAGAACCCACATGATGGAGGCTATTGGGGAGGGAGAAAAGAGGTGGGACAGGTTGGTGCTTGGATGAGGTCTGCCTGTGGAGTGTGAGCTAAGCCCCAGGTTCAGTTAATGGCTCTCATTGTGCAAGAGAGCTGGATGGCGCTGGTTTCAAATGGGGGGAATCCACTCTGGTTACTGACATGTCCTTGGTATTGTGGTTTGTTGCAGGTGAAGTATTTCAATGCAGAGAGTTATGAGGCTAACCGCTTCAACGATTCCATCCTCAAATACCAGGTAGGGAAGGGACCATTGGTCAGGCTTCATAATTACACAGTCTTGGCAGGCAGTGGGGGTGGTGATGATAGTGTTCTTTAGGCTGATCCTTCTCTTCAGTGCATACTGTGCACACGCACCATGTACACACACGGCAATTTGGAGATCAGAGGACAGAGAATGACCTTATTTCTGCAATTCCTGTAGAGGGAAATCTGTATGAATAACTGTATGGAAGGGCAACTTTGGGTCCAAAAGGACTTGATAACAAGCAATGGGGAGCCTGAGTGGTTCCCAGGAATTCCTTGCTGCTAGCCTATTGGGGTCTTAAGCTGATAGTGAATAGGATCAGCAACTCAAATTTAGTGCATACAAGTACTAAATGCAACCCAAGCTGGCTGCATTTAAGTTGAAGAAGAAGTTGGACAGGCTTCTTGTCATCAATGCAGACAAAGGGATGCAGACTCTTTATAGTCCAGGGCACCTGTTGATATTAGGGGGAGAGGTGCTGTACCCAGAACGATGCTTTGACCCACACATTTGATGGTGTGTCAGACTTTTGATATGTGGGGACCCTGTGTATGTCTGATATGGGTTAATCTTGCCATGAGAGAGGCACCTAACGACCAATATTTAATGCAATAGTCTATACAACAGGACAGGGGTGGGGAACTTGCTCGGTATTCTGTGTGAGTTGCAGAGCTGCTCTGATGGTTCCCGGGTGGTCCTTTTTCTTCTCTCTTGGCAGGTCGCAGAATGGAAAGTCAATGCATCACTGGGGTTCTTGAACCAGACCCAGAACATGGTGATCAGTGCAGGGCTGCTGGTCGGCTCCTTACTCTGTGCCAACTATGTGTCTGTGAAGAAGCTCCAGGTAAGTTTGTGGCTGCTGCAGACATCATGGATCTGAGCATCTCTGGCTACAGAGAGCCCACGAGTTAATGTCGTCTGCATGCCACGCATGCCCGGTGGAAGCCGCAGCATGTAGGCCAGCTTACCACATGGACCCGCCCCACGTTGCTTGGCGAGTTTCCTCAACACTGCCAGCCCTGTCCAGGTAATCTGGCAGTGACTTGGAAATTCTACATGCAATGGGACTAAAGGTATACAGAGAACCACTTTATGTGGTGGTGTAACTGCCAGGCAGAATCTGTTTCCACTGCCCACTGGCCCATATACCAGCCCTGAATCTCTTTATAGGGTAAGCTCAGGCAAGATATGGACACACACGTTCGTCAGCATGCAGTACCCACCAGCAGCCTTAGGATATCTGCAGTGTGTCCCATTCTGTTAGGAATGCAAATGAGAACGACGCTCTGACAAGGCCCAGAGGGGATGGAAAGGCTTGCAACACAAAAGCCATGAGAAAAGGGTAAGGAAGGCTGCCAGATAAAACGGAGAGAAGAGGAGGCTGTGTGTGTGTGTGTGTGTGTGTGTGTGTGTGTGTGTGTGTGTGTGTGTGAAAGCTTCGCTGATTCCAAGACCTCTTCACAAAGGCTAATAAGTGTTCACGGAGTTCAGCAGTGATGGCAGACTGAAACCACAGTGGGAATAATGGGCAGCCAAGGGTGCAGAAGATTAAAACAGAAACAGATTGGGAAACTGGCCTTTTTTGAGAACAAAAGCAATCACAAACAAGAGCAAAGACTGGAAAAGGCTTGTCGCCAATTAAGAGATCTGAGAACCTCACCAAATGGGAGCTGGTTTCCACCAACATCAGAGGAAGAGACCAGTGGGTTTAGAGTTGGTATTCCAGATGTGAAACCAGACTTTCCCACACAGTGGAATCCAAATGGTGGGGGGAGGGGACAAAGAGATGAAGGAGATCTAAAGGAGACTTCCAGAAAAAATATCAGTGGAGGAGGCAGAAGAGAGATGTAGTATAAAATATAAGATGTGGGACTTTCCTTTTGAGATTAAGGCAGAATGGCTAACTTGTTTATTACAGGAAAACAAAACACAGTGAACTGCCTATCATCCGTCTATCTTTCCTTCCTTCCTTCCTTCCAGCTCAGAGCAGTGTAAATGGTTCTTCTTTCCCCTTATTTTGTCCTCACAACAAGCCTTTGAGGTGGGTTAAACTGTGTGTGAGAGAGATTGACCCAGACTCACCCACTAGGTTTCAGGGCAGAGTTGGGGAAATGAACCTAGGTCTCCATGGTCCTTTGACATTAACGACACCATACTCTAGGCTGCAGTGCCTTAGAGGTTAAGACGCTGAGCTGCAGACCAGAAGCTCTGTAGTTCGGCAGTTCAAGACCCTAGTGCCGTGTGACGGAGTGAGCTCCCATCTCTGGCCCCAGCTTCTGCCAACCTAGCAGTTCGAAAGCAAGAAAATTGCAAGTATATAAATAGGTACCACTTTGGTGGGAAGGTAACTGCTTTCCGTGCACCTCAGCTTTTAGTCAAGCTGGTCACACGACCATGGAGATGTCTTCAGACAGCACTGGCTCTTCGGCTTGGAAGCGGAGATGAGCACCGCTCCCTAGAGTCAGGTTCGACTAGTTTTCGAGGAAGGGCAACCTTTACCTTACACCATACAAAATGCTAAGAAAAATATTTTTGCTTATGAGAAACCTGGTATATGGAGTTAAGCTGCATACAGTCAACTTTTCTTTGGAATGATGCTTCGTGTGGGTTTCTTAATTTGATGTGATTGCGCAACATTTTCGACATTTCAGGAAAAAACTCCTTTCCATCTGTTGCTTGCTTGCTGTTGCTGACTGGCTTGTGACTCTGAGGCCAGCTCGCATGAGTTACGTACAGCTCTGCTTGCAGTACAACGTGGCCTGATTCTCAGGGTACAACTAGGTGCCGTGCTGGAGATCTATGACTGGTTCTCCTCGTATACATTTCATATTAAAAGCAGCCATGGGCAGATCATTGGGGTCAGGCTTGTGGTGCTGGGACAGAGAGTGGCCGAACCCTTTCCTGTTGCGCCATTGCTAGACTGTGCCATCAAGTTGCTTTTGTCTTCTGCCGACCTTATGAATTAATGACCTCTGCAATTTCCTATTGTTAACAGCCTTGCTCAGGCCTTGCAAATAGAGGTCTGTGACTTCCTTGGTTGAGTCCATCCATTTCATGTTGGGCCTTCCATCTTTTCCCGCTGCCTTCACCTTTGCCTAGCACGATCGTCTTTTCCACTTAGCCTTGTCTTCTCATAATGTGACCAAAGATAGCCTCAGTTTGGTCATTTTAGCTTCTAGGGAGAGTTCAGGTTTCATTTGATCTAGTACCCACTTACTTGTCTTTTTGGCAGTCTGCAGTTATAAGTAAAACTCTCCTCCAGCACCACATTTCAAATGAATCAACTTTCTTCCTGTCAGTTTTCTTTATTGTCCAACTTTCACACATATGTAGTAATGGGGAATACTATGGTATGAATTATCTTAGTCGCCAGCAGCACATCCTTACACTTAAGAATCTTTTCTAGCTCCTTTCCAGTCTCTGTCTCCTGATTTCCTGGTTGCAGATTCCCTTTTGGTTGATGATGGAGCCAAACAGGGCTATTTTGGGGCAGGAACACACAGGAACAGAGTTCCTGCTGGCTTCAGAGTTGGCCACGCCCACTACAGCCGAAACCTCTGCATGCGTGGCTACAGAGGGAAGGCCTGGAAAGCGACACACACACACCCGGTGACTCTGAGGCGGGTGAGCCAGGGGCCCCCCTGGAAGGATTGGGGAGGCATTTGAATGCCTCCTTGTGCCTTCCTCAGCCTGTCCAAGGGCCGGCTTGCCCAAGGGCTGGCTTACCCAGGCTCATCACAGCTGCGGGCCCCCCGGGCAAGCCAAGGGAAACGCAGTTTAAACTGCCTTCTCTTCCCTTCAAGGGGGGCCTTGCCTGGGCTCCCCGCAGCTGTGGGGTGCCCGGACAAGCCAAGCGAAGTCATGAGGGTGTGGCCTAATATGCTAATGAGCTGTGCTATCAGGGTGTGGCCTAATATGCTAACGAGTTTCTGCTGGGCTTTTTCTACAAAACCCTGGAGCCAAGGAATAGAAAATCTTGAACAATTTCAGTCTCTTCATTAATCTTGAATGTGTGTAATTCCTCAGTAGTCATTACTCTAGTCTTCTTGATGTTCAGCTGTAATTCTACTTTGGTACTTTCTGCTTTAACCATCATCAGTAGTCATTTCAAGTCTTCCCTATTTGCTGCCAGTAATATGATGTCATTGCATATCTCAAATTGTTATATCTGTATTTACCAAAATGTTCCATCCACCGTTTCACTCCTCCTTCATCTAAATCTAATCCAGCTTTCCTTATGACATGCTCTACATATCAGTTTCTAAAATTGCAAGTTCTTCTTCAAAAGATTCTTTGTGGAAGGAATCTGTCATCCTTTCATCTCTTCTGTATAGTTCTTCAGTGTGTTGTTCCCATTTTTTTTATTTTGTCCTGCTCAGTTAATCTATTTCAGTTAATGTTGATCTTTCAGTGTGCCTAGCCATGCTTTATATTTCCCTTTGATCTGTTGGATCTTGTGGATCTCTTGTTCTTTCTTTTTTATTCTTCTATTTCTTTACACTGCTTATTATAATAGCTCTCTTTGTCTCTATGTGCCAGTCAAAGGAACACTGCATTTAGACTTCTGATTCTATTCCTTTCACCTTTTACTTCTGCTATACTCATCTATCTTTGGCAATTTTAAGAGTTTCATCAGTCATCCATCAAGGTTTTAAATTTCTTTTGGCTACAGGGATAGTCTTTGTGCATTCTTTCTTGATAATATCTCTGGTTTCAACCCATAGTTCTTCCAGTTCCCATTCACTTGAACTTAGTAGTGCAAATCTATTCTTTAAAATTAAACTTTAAACTCTTCAGGAATGTTATTTAGATTGTGTTTTGGCACTATGAATGTTTTGTGTTTTTCTTCAGCTTTATTCTGATTTTTGATGTCTTTGTGCATTCTTTCTTGATAATATCTCTGGTTTCAACCCATAGTTCTTCCAGTTCCCATTCACTTGAACTTAGTAGTGCAAATCTGTTCTTTAAAATTAAACTTTAAACTCTTCAGGAATGTTATTTAGATTGTGTTTTGGCACTGTGAATGTTTTGTGTTTTTCTTCAGCTTTATTTTGATTTTTGATGTTAACAGTTCATGGTTTGGAGCACAATCAACTCCTCTTCTTGGTTTAACAGATAGAATAGAACTTCTCCATCTTCTGCTTCCAATTATGTAATCTGTTAGATTACTGTATTGGCCATCAGTGATTTCCATGTATACAATCATCTGTTTGGTTTCTTGAAACATGTGTTCATAATGAATTCACAGAATTCTATAAATTGCTTTCCTTCTTTATTTCATGCTCCTAGCCCAAACTGTCTGAAAATATTTGATTCTACTTTATTTCCCACTTTTTCATTCCAGTCACCTATGATTGTTAGAACATCTTGCTTAAGTCTGTGATCAGTTTCTTCCTGGACAGTTTTCAGTTTCTTCCCCTTCAGCATCTGTAGTTGGGGCATAAAGCTGAATGATAGGTATATTGAAAGGTTTTCTGTGACGTCTAATTGATATTATTCAGTCAGACTTTGCATTATAGCCCCTGATTGCTTGTGCCACATCTCACCACACTACTAGAGCAACTCTGTTTCTTCTGAGTAAAACACTTTGTAATTTTCGAAGTGAAAATGTCCCACTCCAGTCCATTTTAGTTCACTCACTCCCAGGATTGCAGCATTTAAACATTCTGTTTCTTCTTCTGTGATTTCAAACTTAACCTTGATTCATACTTCTCATGTTCCGTGTTCCTATTAAATAAGTCAGACAGCTTTGGACTTTTCTTTTGCATTCATTCACATCAGCAACTCAGCGTCCTTTTGGTTTTAATCTAATTGCGTAATTAAGAATAGCGCTGCTTGGCCCTGACCTGGCTAGCCCAGGTAAGCCCGATCTCGTCAGATCTCAGAAGCGAAGCAGGGCCAACCCTGGCAAGTATTTGGATGGGTGACCTCCAGAGAATACCAGGGCCAGGAGGCCAGAGACAGGCTATCAAACCATTTCTCTGAATGTTCGTCATGCCCCAGTAGGAGTCGCCAGAGGTTGCCCTGACTTCCAGGCATGGGCGCACGCACACACAAATGCAAACAAAAAAATAGAAGAATAGTGCTACTTGTCCTCTGCTCTTCCCCAGTAGCTGATGGAGTGCTGTCTGACCTGGGAGGCCTGTCTTTTTCATTTTGGATTGTCTCATCATAGCAAAGTATGAGATGATCAGAATTGGTTTACCATTGCCACCTTTTGTGCAGTACTAGTCAGGGCTAGCTCTGCCAGTGTCACCTTAATCTGTTGTTCAGTAGCTGCCCTTCAAGGACTCCTCTGCCCCCATCATTGCTGGAACTCTGTTCTCTTCTGCTGATGTGGTTGTTGATTCCTGAAAGGAGTGGATATGTCTTAGTCTGGTGCCTCAGCTGTGACCATTCTGCCCTGAGTGACTCTGCTAGGAGTTTAGCCTCCTGATGGTATTACTCTCAGCTTTGCTGACACACACAAGCCCCCTCACAACATTAAGGTGTGCATCCAAGAGGGGGATTTCCTAGGTGTAGCTACTGTGTTAACTCAAAAAGGAAGGCAACCCTGATAATAAGACGGCCTCCCTAAAAATGTTATGTCCAATACTAAAACCCTTTTTTGTATAACTAACTTGTATGTGAAAATAAGATTACCCCTCTTATTTTTTTCATGGCATACCTTGAAAAAAAAACCCTAGTCTTGCATTTGAGTAAATACTATCTTGCCACCAGCCCTGCAGATCATCTAGTAGAACTGGTAGGGGGAAAGAACAGCAACAGTGTGGGAAATTACCTTTTCCCTGGAGGGACTAACAGTAGCTGGTGGGAAGGATTTCTGTCCAGAATATGGCAGGAGGAAGGATTAACATACAAAAACACCCTGTACCAGAGCTGTGGTCCCAACCCAAGCCTTTTCCCCCCTACAGCTGCTTTCATCATCCAGACAAAATGTTATGATTTGATATAGCAGGTGGTGGCTCATGGATAGGGCTGCCAAGTGGCAGCGGGGGATCTGCTGCGGGGACGGCGACACACGTTGCACCTGCTGTCGCCAGGATGTGACGCGTAGCGTCACATCCTGGCGACGGCGGGTGCAACGTGTGTCGCCGTCCCCGCGGCAGAGCTCCGGTAAAAACTCGCAGATCCCCCGCTGCCACTTGGCAGCCCTACTCATGGAACTGGTTGCTTCTCCCGTCTGCAGTCTGCAGTGGTACAATCCAAGTTCAGGTTCATTGGGAAGGAGGCTAAATGGAGTTTTGTCTTTTCTCCATGTTTCTTTCTTTTAAAATTAAGAACACATTTTGCAGGCTCCTGTTCTGAACATTGAAAAGGCGAGCATGGAAAGTCTGCACAACTCTTTAAGTCATTTTTCAGCATTCAATTGCTCAATAAAACTGTCGTACTTCCCACCGTGGGAAAAAGATGAGGGTCTTGTACTTGGAGGTATTGCAGCAGCTTGAGAATTGTAATTTTGAGGAAATACACAGCAAAAATGAGAAAGAGTAATGTAATCCCACCTCCACACTTGGTTCTCTTCCACCTTTGGTTGCAGCCTCCTAGACTGCTTTTCAGGTTTTAAAAAATGGGAGAAAACAGAACTCCATGTTCTTGCTGGTATGGTCCTGACAACTTAGACCTAAGTTTGAATTCTCCACCCCATTAAATTTGTTTGGGAGGCATGTCTAATGGGTAGTCAGTCAAAAAGGGGTTGAACAAATTGTTCCATTCATCCTTTTCAGCTCTGGAATTTTCAGTGGAAGAATTAAGACTAGATAAATCTGCCATAACAGCAGCAAAGAATTTAGCATCCTTACCTTTTCCACTGAAGTTTCTAGCCCATGTGATTTGGTGGCAGCTGTGTCTTTCTTTTGGTAGTACTATTTGTTTTTGTAAAATTTGGCCATTGAGGCTGCAATTTGAAGGGAGAAGCTGACATGATGGAGAAGGGGCCCTATAAACCCTTAGGCCATTTTTCTTTTGCCAAAACCCATTTCCACTACTCTATGGAAAACTTATACATACTCCAATTTCCCCCCCAACAGGAGTAAAAGCTGCTTTGTAGTAGCAATTTTCTATGTGAAAATGGTCCCAAGGAAAAGGGTTAGAAAGTGCCTCTCCCCCATGCCAGTTTCTATCTTCAGATTGCATACTTAGTGGCTGAATTTTATTTAAAAAACCAGTTGTTTCTTTAAAGATTCACTACCTGTGTTAGCTTCAGAAGTCAAGAAATGAGGACCTATCCATTGTACAAGTCTTTGCCTCACTCTGTGGTTCCACCTCTCTCTCTCTCTGTCTCTCTCTCTCTCCTGTCTCTCTCTCTCTCCTGTCTCTCTCTCTCTCCTGTCTCTCTCTCTCTCCTGTCTCTCTCTCTCTCCTGTCTCTCTCTCTCTCCTGTCTCTCTCTCTCTCCTGTCTCTCTCTCTCTCCTGTCTCTCTCTCTCTCCTGTCTCTCTCTCTCTCCTGTCTCTCTCTCTCTCCTGTCTCTCTCTCTCTCCTGTCTCTCTCTCTCTCCTGTCTCTCTCTCTCTCCTGTCTCTCTCTCTCTCCTGTCTCTCTCTCTCTCCTGTCTCTCTCTCTCTCCTGTCTCTCTCTCTCTCCTGTCTCTCTCTCTCTCCTGTCTCTCTCTCTCTCCTGTCTCTCTCTCTCTCCTGTCTCTCTCTCTCTCCTGTCTCTCTCTCTCTCCTGTCTCTCTCTCTCTCCTGTCTCTCTCTCTCTCCTGTCTCTCTCTCTCTCCTGTCTCTCTCTCTCTCCTGTCTCTCTCTCTCTCCTGTCTCTCTCTCTCTCCTGTCTCTCTCTCTCTCCTGTCTCTCTCTCTCTCCTGTCTCTCTCTCTCTCCTGTCTCTCTCTCTCTCCTGTCTCTCTCTCTCTCCTGTCTCTCTCTCTCTCCTGTCTCTCTCTCTCTCCTGTCTCTCTCTCTCTCCTGTCTCTCTCTCTCTCCTGTCTCTCTCTCTCTCCTGTCTCTCTCTCTCTCCTGTCTCTCTCTCTCTCCTGTCTCTCTCTCTCTCCTGTCTCTCTCTCTCTCCTGTCTCTCTCTCTCTCCTGTCTCTCTCTCTCTCCTGTCTCTCTCTCTCTCCTGTCTCTCTCTCTCTCCTGTCTCTCTCTCTCTCCTGTCTCTCTCTCTCTCCTGTCTCTCTCTCTCTCCTGTCTCTCTCTCTCTCCTGTCTCTCTCTCTCTCCTGTCTCTCTCTCTCTCCTGTCTCTCTCTCTCTCCTGTCTCTCTCTCTCTCCTGTCTCTCTCTCTCTCCTGTCTCTCTCTCTCTCCTGTCTCTCTCTCTCTCCTGTCTCTCTCTCTCTCCTGTCTCTCTCTCTCTCCTGTCTCTCTCTCTCTCCTGTCTCTCTCTCTCTCCTGTCTCTCTCTCTCTCCTGTCTCTCTCTCTCTCCTGTCTCTCTCTCTCTCCTGTCTCTCTCTCTCTCCTGTCTCTCTCTCTCTCCTGTCTCTCTCTCTCTCCTGTCTCTCTCTCTCTCCTGTCTCTCTCTCTCTCCTGTCTCTCTCTCTCTCCTGTCTCTCTCTCTCTCCTGTCTCTCTCTCTCTCCTGTCTCTCTCTCTCTCCTGTCTCTCTCTCTCTCCTGTCTCTCTCTCTCTCCTGTCTCTCTCTCTCTCCTGTCTCTCTCTCTCTCCTGTCTCTCTCTCTCTCCTGTCTCTCTCTCTCTCCTGTCTCTCTCTCTCTCCTGTCTCTCTCTCTCTCCTGTCTCTCTCTCTCTCCTGTCTCTCTCTCTCTCCTGTCTCTCTCTCTCTCCTGTCTCTCTCTCTCTCCTGTCTCTCTCTCTCTCCTGTCTCTCTCTCTCTCCTGTCTCTCTCTCTCTCCTGTCTCTCTCTCTCTCCTGTCTCTCTCTCTCTCCTGTCTCTCTCTCTCTCCTGTCTCTCTCTCTCTCCTGTCTCTCTCTCTCTCCTGTCTCTCTCTCTCTCCTGTCTCTCTCTCTCTCCTGTCTCTCTCTCTCTCCTGTCTCTCTCTCTCTCCTGTCTCTCTCTCTCTCCTGTCTCTCTCTCTCTCCTGTCTCTCTCTCTCTCCTGTCTCTCTCTCTCTCCTGTCTCTCTCTCTCTCCTGTCTCTCTCTCTCTCCTGTCTCTCTCTCTCTCCTGTCTCTCTCTCTCTCCTGTCTCTCTCTCTCTCCTGTCTCTCTCTCTCTCCTGTCTCTCTCTCTCTCCTGTCTCTCTCTCTCTCCTGTCTCTCTCTCTCTCCTGTCTCTCTCTCTCTCCTGTCTCTCTCTCTCTCCTGTCTCTCTCTCTCTCCTGTCTCTCTCTCTCTCCTGTCTCTCTCTCTCTCCTGTCTCTCTCTCTCTCCTGTCTCTCTCTCTCTCCTGTCTCTCTCTCTCTCCTGTCTCTCTCTCTCTCCTGTCTCTCTCTCTCTCCTGTCTCTCTCTCTCTCCTGTCTCTCTCTCTCTCCTGTCTCTCTCTCTCTCCTGTCTCTCTCTCTCTCCTGTCTCTCTCTCTCTCCTGTCTCTCTCTCTCTCCTGTCTCTCTCTCTCTCCTGTCTCTCTCTCTCTCCTGTCTCTCTCTCTCTCCTGTCTCTCTCTCTCTCCTGTCTCTCTCTCTCTCCTGTCTCTCTCTCTCTCCTGTCTCTCTCTCTCTCCTGTCTCTCTCTCTCTCCTGTCTCTCTCTCTCTCCTGTCTCTCTCTCTCTCCTGTCTCTCTCTCTCTCCTGTCTCTCTCTCTCTCCTGTCTCTCTCTCTCTCCTGTCTCTCTCTCTCTCCTGTCTCTCTCTCTCTCCTGTCTCTCTCTCTCTCCTGTCTCTCTCTCTCTCCTGTCTCTCTCTCTCTCCTGTCTCTCTCTCTCTCCTGTCTCTCTCTCTCTCCTGTCTCTCTCTCTCTCCTGTCTCTCTCTCTCTCCTGTCTCTCTCTCTCTCCTGTCTCTCTCTCTCTCCTGTCTCTCTCTCTCTCCTGTCTCTCTCTCTCTCTCACACACACACACACACACACACACCGAACCCTTTCCCACCCCTGTAGACTATTCCATAACTTGTATACATTCTGCTTTAGCGTACACTTTAATTTGCTTTTTTAGCAGAGTACATTTCTATGTGTCAGCAATAATTTGAATAAAAAGAACTCTTCCTCTGTGTGTGAGGGGAACAGAAGGGAGTGTAAACTAATTAAGCTGCTGGGAGATACATCCATCCCTATTCAAGGAATTGGCTCAGGTTTTCAACGTATGAAATTGCCTATAAAAATTTCCTCTGTACTATGTATAGAGCTGCAGGTGATTGGGTTATATTGATGCATTCACACAGAGGTCAAGGTTTTCTTCTACCTCACCTCACATCTCAATGGAAAAAACTGGGCAAGGGGAAGAAAGGTCTGTCCCTTTACCTCACAGTACGACAGCTCTCATTCTGTCCTCTGTGTTAAGGGGTGAGGGAGTCTGCAGTACAAGGTCATTCAAAGACTGATCACTGTCTTACTTACATACACTAGATAGCATAAGCATTTCCATGTTCTGTCACAGGGAGGCACCCTCACTTTGGCTCTGACCCACATGTCTATTTCCTTTAGGTGGGCGATTATGTTCTGTTTGGCACTTACATTATCCAACTGTACACCCCACTGAACTGGTTTGGCACCTACTACAGGTAACCTTGTAGATAGTCTATTTTGTACTGTGTTTTGGAATAGCAATATGGGTGATATAAAAGAAGAATGTTTCCCTGAAGTTCCACCATATTGTAAGATGACTGTGGGTCAAACAAGAAGAAAGGAGAACAATTCAGTTTATTACGAAGGCTGGGAGTTTATTTTAAAATAATCAAAGAGCTGGGACTGTTTAGCCTGAGGGAAATGTAATGATGCTTTACAAATGTATCATAAACAAGGCTGGACAAACTTGTCTGTGCTACAAGATTATGACATAAAAACAAATGAAGATCTGTTGCCAATTAATATTTTTCTTGTAACCTATTTATTTATTTTTAAAGTTTTTTTTAAAATCTTGCACTGTCAACTAAAAGCTGTCGACATAGGTTACCAAAATGAGCCTAATATCACAGCAGCATAACAATTTTTAAAAAATCACAAAAACATAGTGTAAAATGGAGCTGCTGTTCAAAAATTACAAGAACATCAAAATTATATAAACACATATAGGGCAGGGCTATATATTGAAGCAGAAACCACAGAAATCTATACAAATATTAATTAGCCAGAAGCAGAATAAAACAATTCAGTGTGATATAAAGGCCTAGGGAAAAAAGAACATTTTGCCCAATGGCATCAGGCAAATGGCTGAGAGAATTTGAGAAATGCCTGTATACATCATGTCTCTAGTGTCTGCCTGCCTTGCTCAGAGCAAAATATTGAGTGGAGATCTTAGCTGTCCAGCAAGCTTGTATGGAAGCAGGTGGTCCCTCAGACACCCAGGTCTGAGAAGAACAGGTGCTACAAATGTATGCCCAGAAATGAACTGGCTATGAGTTCTTTCAACAACTCCCTTTAATCAGTTCCTGTTGGTAGTCATGCTGCTGAGGTTTCTGAACAGTCTTTAAATGTAGCCCATGTCTAAGAAGGATGCTTGTAAATTAGAAGGCAGATCATAAATGCTGTGGGAGCAGTGAACCCTGATAAATTTAAAAGTGGGCCAGATAAATTTCTGAATGAAATGAAGAGGAGGGACATATGTAATGAAATAAGCATTGAATATACTGTGTAGACATTGGCCCCGGTCACACAGCAAAGTTGCTGTGGGAGAGGCGCGGGTGGTGGGCGGATTATCCGGGCGCGACCACACCCCAACATCTGGGAAGTGGAGCGTACCCGTGGCTCACCGCTGAAAATGTGCATTAAAAAGTAGTACCTCCAAAGTACTAGTAAACGTTTGCCCCGGGCTGCCTCCAGACTCCCGTGGTGTGATTGCGCCGGCATGCGGCATTCCCCTCCGGCACCTGATCGCATAATCGCGGATCAAACTGCGCTGGGGCAATTAGCCACGCCTCCCCCCCGCGATATCCGGCCCGTGTGACCTGGGCCTAAATATATTAAAATGTGATGTCCATAGTAGTGCAAATATTCAGGCAGTTCAGTGATGCAGGAACATTGCTATGGTCACTCAGCAATTTGTTCTTTCCTCCATGGTGAGCTGATTTTTTTTCAGATGGTTTGGAAAAATAGTAATATTTATCAGAATGTTAAGCTCAGTATAGAGTTAATTTCGCAAAAGCAGAGTCAGCAATTGGAGATTATTGCACAAGTTGTTTACCTTTCTCTAGGCAAGGTTTCTCTCACAGCTGCATAGATTGTTCTGGCATGATTATTTTACAGCTTCAGTTATAGTGAACAACTAGAAAACTGAGCCCTGCCTTGATCATTGTAGATCAGTTTTCTGGAAAGGGTTTATTTTTCCCAAAGGTTTTCGACTTGCCCTCCCACTGCTAAAGCATCAGAGATGGTTTCAAATGAGGTGTGATACTGTTTAGTGTGAACATGTGTTAAAGATTTAGAAGCATTTGCTGGTGGGGGAAGCATGACAGATGGGGTTTTCTTTCATGCTTGAGCTCTAATTGATTGCCATATTTGAAGTGTGGATACATAGCTTTCCCACTCCCTTCTTCTTCCTTGCTAGTGAGGGAATGGGATAGCTCCCTTACCCACTCCACCACCACCACCTGGTTGTCAGTGCTGCAGTAGAGGCTCTGTTTTCCTTTTCAGAATGATCCAGTCTTCATTTATTGACATGGAGAACATGTTTGAGCTATTCAATGAGGAGCAGGAGGTAGATGCACATACTGGTCCATACAGTAGGTCCATACTGCAGCAGGTCGGCTACTTTCCCTCTTCTTCCTGGGGGGGGGGGGTTTCCTGTGTCTGTCAGATCAATTATTTCTCCCCCATCCAATGGGTAGCATTCCCACGTGGGTCTAAAAATCTTCCAGGGGATGGCACTTACCCAGGGTTAGGACTTAAATATGAAAAGAACGAAAATGGTTTGAGTTAAAAAACTAAAAAAATAGCCAGTGACATAGGCATGAAAAAAGACATGGTGAAAAATCCTAGCAAACTAAAATGCCACATGAAGATGTCCCAAAAAAAGTAAGAGATTGACATGTGGTTTGTCTTAGTTGGCTGGACAATATGTGGTCTCACAGTTTTGTTAACTGGCAGGTGATAGATGTGCCAGGCGCTCCAGATCTTCGGTTTCTGTCAGGACGTGTGGAGTTCGAGAACATTCACTTCGGCTATGTGGACGGGTAAGATGGGTGGTACAGTGGCAGTAGGTATGTGGAGTGAGTCTGCAAATGAAAGGTGGAATGAGAGGCTGAATGCCAGTAGCAAAGGAGGTTGCGAATCCATGGGTGTGAGGCGGTTGGTGTGAGGTATATGGTGATCAGCCTGAATAACCTTCTCTTACTAAAGATGCTGCAATAGAAGTCTGGAAGTGAGATGAAGGGCATCATGTCTTACAACTCCCACTATTCTGGAACCATTAGAAATGGGACAGGATGGCATGTCCCCTTGAAAGAAATCATGGGTCCAGTGGAATGCAGGGCTCAGAGGCCTGTCCTTCACCCTATAAATGCCAGATATAGTCATTTCCTTTACTTATTCACATAGATGCACCATGGAACACCCTTACCCACTGTTAAGCATATATTCAGGTTGCTCTGGAAGAAAAGAAGAATGTAACCTGTCTGGCTTTCTGGGAAGGGCATCTAGCTGTGCTCTTTTGCACTTGCACGAATTCTACCATGCCATTATTTATGCATTCGATTTCTAGACTGCTCCAACCCTGAAAGGTCTCTGAGCGGTTTACAATTCAATTTAATTTAATCCTAATCTAGGGCCACATTTTATCAAGGGGGATGGCTGCCTATCCGCACCCAGGCAGCAGGGCTTGATGGTTTTTTCAGCGTGGTCGGCTTTTGGCAGGCGCTCCACCTCCGGTTTTGCCTGGGGCCGGTCTTCCAGCGGCTTCCGGCAGGTCCATTGCTCAGTGCGCGGCTCGCCAGCTACTGCTCGGCCAACGTCCATTTTGGCTCTTCCGTGCCGCGCCAACACACCGCCGCACCTCAAGGCTCCGCCTCCCAGCGTTGCACATTGGGGCCGTCGCGTTCAGGAACACCCTTCAGTCACTCTGTCATCGCTCCGCCGCCACACTCCGCTGCCGCCGTCATCACTGATACTGCTGCCGCCGCCACACACCCCACGAGGAGGAGGGTGCCCCCTGCCACCTAAGGGCAGGTACCCATTCATCTACTTGCGTCTTGCTTTCGAACCGCTGGGTGGGCGGGAGCTGGGACTAGGGCCGGGAGCTCACCCCGGCCACGGTGGGTTTTGAACAGCCATAGTGGCTATTCATAGATGTTACAGCAGGCGTGCTTACTGCCTGCGCCACCGCTCCCTTTTTATCTGATGTATAACATGCAGTAGGGTTGCTGAATTGAGCTGCGGTGGCTCAAGTGGTTAAGATGCTGAACTGCAGGCTGTAGAAGGTCGGTAGTTCAGCAGTTCGAGACCCGAGTGTGCTGCATGACGGAGTGAGCTCCCATCTCTAGTTCCAGCTCCTGCCAACCCAGCAGTTCGAAAGCAAAAAATTGCAAGTAGATAAATAGATACCACTTCAGTGGTATCTACTCCGTGTGCCTTGGTGTTTAGTCATGCTGGCCACATGACCACGGAAATGTCTTCGGACAGTGCTGGCTCTTCGGCTTTGAAATGGAGATGAGCACCGCAACCCTAGAGTCGGATTCGACTGGATTTCGAGCAAGGGAACCTTTACCTTTACCTTTAGGGTTGCTGACCACAATATTTGGAGGGGTGGGGAAGATGCGCAGGTGGGTGGAATAAGGTATAGGTGGCTTCAGCAGGATAGTGAAGGCAATGAGAGGTGGCTGATTCCTTTCATTTCCTCTCCCATTCAGGAGTGAAATCCTGCATGATGTTTCTTTCACAGTGATGCCTGGACAAACTTTGGCACTGGTAAGGAAAGAGAGCTCCAGTATAAAGAGTGGTGTTTCCTGATGTACCCTTTCCCCTCTCTGCAATGGAGAGAAGCGAGAGAAGGGCCCTTGTCAGAAACGTCTCTGTCTTCCTTTAGGCCATATCCATCCTGACACCACCTCTCCCTTGTCTATCCAGGTTGGAGCATCTGGCTCAGGAAAAAGTACCATCATTCGCCTGCTGTTCCGTTTCTATGATGTGTGGGGAGGCTGCATCCGAATTGATGGGCAGGACATTTCCAAGGTAATGAGGCTGTTGCATTGAGGAAATAGGAGCCTGACAAGTGAAGTGCCGAACAGAGGACTGTCCATCTAAGAACAAGGAATGTAGATGTGGTAGGTGGAATGGAACTGTATCCAAAGGAAAAAGGTCTCTTGAAAGAAGTTGGTGTCAGTGGAGTCAAAGTACCAGCCAGTAGAAAAGGCTAAAGGATTCCTTGAGTGGCTTTGCAATGAAGCCTTGGTGTACCTGTGTGATTCCTGTACTCAGGGGTCATTTCGTAGAAAAAGAGGTGCAGGAGCTCATTAGCATAACTTTTTTTTTGTAAACAAATTTTTATTTTCTTAGGAACATAACATATAAGATTAAATCATTCAGTCCATTGTTTACCTCATTCCCTTCCTCCCCTCCCTCCAGTGGCTTCCCGCAATGCTTCTCCCCCTTCTTACAAATTTCATTATATCATTAACACATCATTTGTTATCATCCAACCTCAAGATAACATCATTTGACTTAATATTGATCTAAACATATTAAGTTTTGTTTTACATCCCAGTTCTTTTCCAGATATATTTTAAAGTCATTCCATTCTTGAAAAAACACGTTGTCTTCTTGATTATTCAACTTTTTTGTAATTTTATCCATTTCTGCCATGAACAGAACTTTTTGTATCCAGTCTTCGATTTCTGGTACTTTCTCAGTCTTCCAAAATTGTGCATAAATCATCCTCGCTGTTGTAATAAGGTACCAGAATAAAGTCCTTTTAGTCGAGTTAACTTCTTCCATTTTTAGTCCCAAAAGCAGAATTTCAGGCGCTTTCTTGAAAGAGCACTTAAGTATTTTTTGCATTTCTTTGTGGACTTTTGTCCAAAAGAGTGTAGCTTTTTCACAAGTCCACCACATATGGTAAAATGAGCCCTCATGTTTTTTACATTTCCAACATTTATTTGACATATTCTGGTTCATATTTGCAATTTTCTTTGGGGTCATATACCACCTATACATCATTTTGTAACAATTCTCTCTAACATTGGTACAGGGTGATATTTTAATAGCATTTTTCCACAAATATTCCCAGGTTTCTATGTCAATTTCCTTATTCATATTTATTGCCCATTTTAACATTTGCTCTTTCACAGTCTCATCTTCTGTATACCATTTTAACAACACTTTATACATTTTAGAGATATCTTTTCCCCCTCCACACTCCCATACCTTTTCCATTTCATTTTTTTCCTCTCTAAAACCATAATTTCTTTTGTCTGACCTAAAAAGGTCAGAGATCTGCATGTATTTCAACCATTCATATTCATATTCAATTTCATTCTGCTTTTTCATTACCCATTCTGTTCCCTCTTTTTTTATTATGTCTTTATACAGCAACCAATCTTTGTCTCTACGTCTTGAGTAAGATGTTAACACTTCCACTGGTACAATCCAAAGTGGCCTTACATCACCAAAATATTTTTTATATCTCATCCATACCACAAATAATGCTTTTCTTACCACATGATGCTTAAAAAAGCTATCCATTTTTGTTTTGTCATACCATAAATATGCATGCCAACCAAATCTACAATCATGACCTTCTAACCCCAATAGCTTATCATTTTCTAATTTCACCCATTGCTTCAACCAGGTCATACAAACCGCTTCATAATATAATCTGAGATTTGGTAGCTGTAGTCCACCTCTGTCCTTGGCATCACAAAGTATTTTCATCTTAATTCTCGGTTTCTTGCCTGCCCAAACAAACTTTGATAGTTCTTGTTGCCACCTTTGCAGCAAATCTGTCTTACTAAGTATTGGTATTGTTTGGAACAGGAACATCAAACGTGGTAGGACATTCATTTTTATAACTGAAATTCTTCCCATCAGTGACAAATTCATTTTGTCCCATTTCTTAAAGTCTTGGGTTAACTTAGCCCATAGTTTTTCATTAGCATAACTTATTTGCATATGCCACACCCCCTGACATCACCGGAAGTGTGTCAGAAGGCAACACCCACTGCTCAGGCTCCAACCCAAAAATCTCCAGGTATTTCCCCACTCAGAGCTGGTGAGCCTACCTGGAGAAAAACTGCTTCAGGAACACAAAGAAAATAGTCAAGATGTCAGTCGGCTTCATTTATTATATTTATTATAAAATTATTATAAAAACTCTACAGTTAATGACGAGACAGGAGTAGCAGCAGTCTTCTTCTCATTTCAAACTCATATCCTACAAGTGAGTACATGTCCCAGAGCATTGAGCCTATTCCCAGGGGCTGTCATTCCACTTTGCAACCTGTCATTGCAGTCCCAGAGAACTGAGCCTATTTCCAGGGACTGTCCTGTCATTCCACTCTGTGACCTGTCATTCTAGTCCCACAGCACAGATTCTATTGCTAGGGATCATCATTCCACTCTGGGGACTGTCATTCCAGTACCAGAGCACAGATAATATTCCTAGTGACTGTCTTTCCACTCTCGGGGATGTCATTCCAGTCCCAGAGTAGCCTATCTGGGCCCAAAGACTTTAATAGAAAAACCATTCCACATTTTCTTTGCAACTTTTTTGTGCTGCAATGTATTTCAGTGGAGGCCATGCAAGTCAATTGGCATTCCAGGCTCCCATGATTTCCAATGGGCCTTCCAGCATCTCCCATTGTTTCCAATGGGCAATCCTGTACATCCCAGTTAGTTGTCCCTTTGAAACTGTACCCCACACCATTTTAAGTAACAGCAAAATGAAGAGCAAGTAACAGCAAAATGAAGGGCATGAACATCTACAGAGTGCACATTTCTTGCCAGTGTTCTTTCTGGACTGCACACAGGGCAAAAGGAAAATTTAAAGTGTCTCTGCTACTGGACTTACTTTTTTTTACTGCTATTACAAACCACAACATTCAAAAACCAGTGGGGGGAACATTTTAACCTTCCAGGACATTCAGTTGCTGGCCTAAGAGTGGCAGTTCGCTAACAAAGGAATTTCAAAGGGAGATTAGAAGAGGTACTGCTGAATTGCAACCGATAATGAAGCTCAAGACAATGCAAACTCTTGGACTGAACTAAGACCTAGGTTGTTTCTCTCATTAACAATGCCTGCTCTTGTCATTTGGCATCTGAAATCACTTCACTCTCCAAGCTATAAGGACAGGTGGACTCCCATTCCAGCTGTATCTGAAGAAGTGAGCAGTGACTCATGAAAGCTCCTGCCCTGCCACAAATTGTGTTAGTCTTTAAGGTGCTGCTGGACTCTTGCTCCCTTTCACT
>NW_015174923.1:128038-134189 GCF_001447785.1 Gekko japonicus
TTTTTTTTTAATAAAGATTTTATTGACTCCCCTAAAAAGGGGAGGTATTTCGCTTAAAAGAAGAAGTGGGAAGGGAAGACAGTGGGAGAAAGAGAAAGCTGAGTGATATATAAACTGGTAAATTAAACTGTTAATAATGTCCAATTAATCTTCTTGGGCTTCTTCTGTGTGCTGTCAAACTTCTTTTCTTGGTACGGTCACATGTAATTCTCTGTTAGTATGTTAGTAATGTTCCTTTGAATTTCTGTTAATAAAAATAGTCTCTTCTGGGCTGGGCGCATTCAGAACCGCTTCTTTGCGTGCTGGGTACTTTTACTGTCGCTGACGTGAAGGAGCTTCCTCTGTTATCTTCTCCTTCCGACTTGTTCGATCGTCCTTCGGGTTGCTGCTAACACTCTCAGTTCATGCACTATAAATCCTCTTCCTTTCATGCCATTTCCGAAGGTCCCCCGCTTTGAGAATGGTATTAATTTCATTTTCGCTTTTGTATCCGCTCCCAAACTTTCTGCCGGGTCCTCCTCGCAACTGTTGACTTATATAAGCGCTTGTCAGGCACTCCTCGCTGTCGCAGTTCAAACTTTTCCGTTTTACAAAACTCCCGTCGGATTCACAGCCATAAACAGTCCAAACATTAAACAGCCGGCTCTCACACACAAGCAAACGCCCAGACGGAAGTCCCTCCCTTCTTCTCCGCTCGTTTTTGCCCAGCTCCGACATCTTTTCTTTTTTTGTTTACTTTTAGAAAGTTCTTAAAGTGTGCTCCAGAGAGACAAAACTTTTTCTCGCTTTGTTTCAAATACATCAAAGGAAAACATCACTATCCGTTCAGTCGATTCCCCCCCTCCTTTTCTTTTTCGCCTTTTCCGCTGGGGGGGGGAACGTTTTTAGTTCTTTTTCTTTGCATTTTGACAACTCACAGTTAAGCCAATCTTTTCTTTTTCTCTTTTTTTCCCCGGATGATCGCTTTATCATTCGGTGACGTCTGGTGGCTCCGCTAAACCCCGTGGAACGGGGTCGCTCACGCAGCAAGGTCCGTTGGGGTAGGGCATGGCGGGAGCCTCCAGCTCCGCACTCCCCGCCGCGACTCCCCCCTAGTGCGCCCTAAAGCGCCCCGGATCCGAGCTCCTCTCTTCCTGAGGTGCTCGCGCGGATTCCCTCCTCCACCGCGGGCGGGCGAGACGCCCTCGGGAGCGACCCGAGGATGCGTACGCCATTCGCGGGAGCCAAACCGGAAGCCTCTGGCATGCTCTCTTTAGCATCCCCCCCCCAAGACGTCTGTAGGCAAAAACAGCTGGGAAGAAAACATTGCTGGCACTGACTTTCACCCCCGTCTCTAGTATGCTCTCTTTAGCCCCCCCCCCCCAAGAAGTTTGCAAGCAAACAAAACCTTACCTGGAGGAAGAAGTTGCTAGTCTCCTTTAAAAAAGCTACTGGCTCAAATTTTCCCCTCTCTCTGGCTGTTTCCCTCCCTCTCCCTGCCCAGATGAGGAGGGGAGGAGCCCTCAGCTAATGATGGCAGACGTTTGATTCTGAGGCCCCTCTCCTCAGCCTAGGTGTTTTTTAATGCAGGATAACTGGACTAAATGGTATAAAAAGTATGAAAAAAAATTGGGGAATAAAAAGTCAACAAAAAAAAATCCCTATTCTTGCTTTCTACACAATTGTTTTTAAGCCAAACGTGGCCCGGAATCGCACAGAGACCTCAGAGAAGGGACCAATTGACATGGCGGGTGTTCCTAACAGCAACCAGCAACCGTCCTCTCCTCTCACAGAACATCATCTTTTAAATCTTGAAAAAGGTCTTTTAGAGAGCTCCACCCCTCAAATCTCCAAGAATTTCCCAACCTGGAGTTGGCAACCCTATCCTTCCCAGTCGACTATCAACCTACCTTTATTTGCCCCTCTGACTTCAGCTTTCCATCTCCCCACTACCACCTGCAGCCTCTACCTAGGAAAAGTAGTCTTTCTCTGCAGTGGAGACCCAAGCAAAAGGGAAACGACCTCAGCAGGGTATAATGACACAGAGTCCACCCTGCAAAGCAGCTGTTTTCTCCAGGAAAGCTGACCTCTGCCATCTAGAGAGCAGTTGTATTTCTGAGCGATCTCCAGCCCTCACCTGGAGAATGGCAGCAATGGTTCCCCAGGAGAAAATAACTGCTCTGGAGGGTGGACTCTATGGCATTCTATTCAGCTGAGACCTCTCCCCTTCCCAAACCCTGGCTTCCGTAGACTCCACCACAAAATCTCCAGGAATTTCCCAACCTTGAGCTGGCAACCCTAAGGACTGGCCCCAATGAGTTCCTAACAAAGGCCTGGAAAGGGCCTCCTGGCTTTGCCTTGTACTGACAGAACCAGGCTTGGTTGTCTAGCAGCAGCCAGAGAGAAAACTTAGTTCCACAGGAGCCAAGCAGGAGAAGTGTCTTCATCAGGAAAGACAGCCATTTTGGCAGTTACTTCGGACAGAGAACAGGGGCTGAGGTGGCAGTGGGCGGGGAAGAGGCGTGGACCCAGTCCCCAGCCAATGGCATGCGAGTACTCTTGACTGGCGGTTGGTAGGCCAATGGCAGATGGAGCGCACAGCACAGCCGGTGGGAGAGCTGGAAAGTTCCAACGTGTTAGGGCAATTATATATATCAGATAGAGAACACAAGGTTAGCTTGTATTCAGATAGTGCTGTATATAACAAATCCATCTCACTCACTTCCTGCTATTCATAATATTCTTTCAGGCTTTGGTCAAATATCGGGTCTTCAAATTAGTCCTTCCAAATTGGAACTTTACCCAGTTAATTTGGACTCTGTTGTAACAGACTGTGTACATAAGACTTTTTCCTTTAAATACACATATATGTGTTTTATCCTACTCTCATCTTTGGTCAAACCTTTCATATTTTTCAAATACTACAACATCTATTCAACCTGTTTGCCAGGGGAGACAAGCAGTGAAAGCAGTGATCCCTCTTTCAAAAGTGCCCTTAACTCTCTGGTGAGTGGGGGAAGGCTCTCATCTGTCTCTATGCTTTTTGCCCTTCCTTTTCCCACCTATATGCCAAGAAACTGAATCAGACTGACACAAAGGGCGATTTCTCACTAGAGCTGCCTCGCAGCACAGCTGCCGTTTGCCCCAACACAAACATGTCAATTTCACACCCGAAGTTCCGGGGCTGCATTTTGACTCGCGGCTTCGCCCGATTTCCTCCGCAGTTTCGTGATCCTGGTTTTTGAGGATCATGAAACTGCGGAGGAAATCAGGCGAAATACAGCCCCGCAGCCTTGAGTGTGAAATTGACATGTTTGTGTTGGGGCAAATGGCGCTGCGCTGCGAGGCAGCTCTAGTGAGAAATCGCCCAAAGTTTTAGAGGATATAATGGCAACCATCAAGATCTAGATTTCAGAATTGATCCCTGTGATGAGAAACATAGGGCTCTGATGCTCTGCAAGTGTCCAGGCAGCCAAAACACCGAGAAGAAGAAGAAGCGATAGGATTTACACCCTGCCCTTCACTACCCAAGGGAGTCTCAGAGCGGCTTACAAACTCCTTTCCCCTCCCCTCCCCACAACAGACACCCTGTGAGGTGGGTGGGGCTGAGAGAGCTCTTGACAGAAACTGCTCTTTTTCAAGAACAGCTCTTATCAGAACTACGGCTTGCCCAAGGTCATCCAGCAGCTGCAAGTGGAGGAGTGGGGAATCAAACCCGGTTCTCCCAGATTAGAGTCCGCGCACAACCACTACACCAAACTGGCTCTCTCTGGGTATTTAACCTCTTTTTTTCTGTACCCTGAGGATTTGCCTCTACTGCCAGGCCAAATGCTGGCTGCTCAGAACACAAGTATGCTCCTGGCAACTCCACATGCTAAACTCCCTGTAAAGCTAAGGTAGCCCTGTGGTGTTTTGAAACACCACTTCTGTTGCAGGACATAGTCTTGTCATGTACATTACCTTTTGCTCTCACCACTCTGACCCTTCATCTCCCTTTGCCTACAGGTGAAGCAGACCTCGCTGCGTGCTTGCATTGGTGTGGTGCCCCAGGATATTGTTCTCTTCAACGACACCATTCGTGAAAACATCCGCTATGGGCGTATTGATGCCACCAATGAAGAGGTGACAGAGGCAGCAATGACTGCTAATATCCATGAGCGTATTATTTCCTTTCCTGATGGTAAGAACTCTTCCCCATCTCTGGTTCAGCTACCTACTATGCCTTTCTATGTGAGCTTTTGGAAAAACTTGGTAATTATATTTGGACACGCAAGAAGTCTTTCTTCCTCATCCAGACCAAAGGATCTGTCACCCAATATTTATCCTCTCTCCCCCCCCCTCCAAGTCTAGCAAACCCTTTTTATTGGGCTTCCAGGGCAGCATGAATTATGAAAGGCCCTGCTCAAATGAGCCTACGGGGAGGGCGGGATAAAAATATAAATAATAAATAAATAAATAAAATGAACTGTAACAAAAAAGGCTTGTTCTACAAATGAACAAGGCCTGTGACAGTCCAGCCTCCTTTTACCTCCCAAACAGTGTTCCCTCTAAACTGAGTTAGTGTGAGCTAGCTCACAGTTTTTCAGCCTCTGGCTCACACATTTTTGTCTCCGCTCAGGAAGGATGGCTCCAGAGCAAACTAATTGATGCAGCAGCCCAATCGCTCGCTCACAACTTTAATGCTCACAAAGTAGAATTTTTGCTCACAAGACTCCACAGCTTAGAGGGAGCATTGCTCCCAAACTCAGTAAGAGCTTGAATGCTTGAGGTTTCAGCCAATGGGATGTTCCCTTGAGACTCTCTTGTTCAGAGTTTTCCCATCCTTTCTATTATTCGGTATTTTTTTTCACATGGTGCCATGGCCAATAGAGTTGGATATTGGCAGAAATGTCTATGGAGATGTCAGATTTCTTTTGTGGTAGACCTGGAAAGTTCAGTCAGATATTACAGGTGGCCAAAGATGGATGGCACCCTGTCCAAATGATAGGAGTCACAGATTGGTGCCTATGTGGCTGCTGCCTCTTGGCATTGTATATTTTGTCATTGGCTGCTGGTTCTTGGCAGGTTATGAGACACAAGTTGGAGAGCGAGGTTTGAAGCTGAGTGGTGGGGAGAAGCAGCGAGTTGCTATTGCCCGCACTATCTTGAAGAATCCTAGAATCATCCTCTTTGATGAGGTAAGGAAGATGAGCACAGTGTTTACCTGTCTGCCAGTTCCTAAGGCCAACTGTTGGTTGCCCTTTCCCCCTTCTCTACAGCTTCTTCTGGTCTTGCAATCTATATCCTGAAAAGGATGGGAGGAGGGTGACATTGGACTTCCATGATCTCCATTATTTCCAAGCTGCCATTATCTTTAAGCTGAGGCCAATGATGGCGGCAACCCAAAGAGTGTGTCTCAGCTTCAGGACGGGGTACTAAAATAACAAGTCCATCAGTGGGCCAGAAGATTGTCATTGACAGTTGGTATCTGAGTATATGACCTTCAGTTCTGCACCTACCCACAAGCTGTCACTATGTCTGGCTTTTACAGGCGACATCAGCGCTGGACACTAAGACTGAGAGAAGTATCCACACATGCCTGGCCAAAGTGTGTGCAGACCGCACAACCATTGTCGTGGCTCACAGGTAAAGGCTTCTGGATGTACCCTGGAGCTGTGTAGCTGTGTAGTTAGAGTTTCAACAGCTAAAGAGGATGCTTAACTTAGGGGAGGGTCCATGGCTGAGTGGCAGAGCCTCTGCTTGGAGTGCAGAAGGTCCCAGGTTCAGTTCTCAGCATCTCCAGTTAAAAGGATCGAGTAAGAGGTGATGTGAAAGACCTCAACCTGAGATCCTGGAGAGTTGCTACCAGTCTGAGTAGACCGTGCTGCTGACCCGGATGGACTGATGTGTCTGATTCACCACAAGGCAGTTTCATGTGTCCAGCTTGTGAGATGAGCAACTAAGCTCAAGGCCCCTCTGATAATGCTGGGATCACATTGGTCAAATGTTAAGAGAAAATGTAACTGCCTATAGGTGCCCTTTAAATAAAGGCAAGCTCTTGTAAATTCATGTGGGAGGATTAAAGACGCTCTGATTTAAGTGTTTGATTTTTCTGGGTTTACTGCCTTATAAGAGCAGCTAGTCATAACTGCTCTGATTAATTGGACTCAGGACTTTTTTTGTAGAAAAAGCC
>NW_015174923.1:134233-136193 GCF_001447785.1 Gekko japonicus
CTATTAGCATATTAGGCCACACCTCATGCCTTCCCTTGGCTTGCCTGGGCAAACCAGCCCTTGGACAGGCCGGGGAAGGCACAGGGAAGCATTTAAATGTCTCCCTGGTCCTTCCAGGCCCCCCCGCCTGCTTTGGAGTCGCTGGTGGGGGTGTGTGTCGCTCTCCAGGCCTTCCCTCTGTAGCCACGCATGCAGGGGTTTTGCCTGTAGTGGGCTTGGCCAACTCTGAAGCCAGCCAGAACTCCGTTCCTGCACGTTCCTGCCCCAAAATAGCTCTGATTGGACTGATGATGTTCCAACAGTGGCCACAGTGGGTAACTGGGAGGTTCTGTTTTGCTGTCATTGTTAATAGCCATTGAGAAGCATCTTCCACCTATGTGTATAATCTCTTTTTATGGTAATCTAAGCCAATGGGCCAAAAGAAATCGTGCTGCCTGTCAAGCAGATGCTGCAGACTCCTTAGACTGTCACATCTGCCAGGAATGGGTATAGAGTCAGGTGGTATGGATTAGGCCAGGTGACTTGTCATACAGTTAAAACAGTGCCTCAGGGTACAGTGGGGGGTTCCTAGTCTTTGTTGCTTCAGGGGGAGGCTGTCACTGGGGCTTCCTGAGTCTTCCGTAGTGGCTGAGCCAGTCATCTGTGTTTCTGGCAAGGTGCTCCCTCCCCTCCCTGACCGTATTGACCATGAGCTGAATGGGAGCTACAGATGTTGGGGGGGGTGGCTGTCCAAAGTCCAAGGTGGTATCTGGATGCCACATTCTCTAATTGTTCAAAGGTGCATTTGATTCAGTCCACATGTACTAAGATGACTAAAGGGGTGGGACAGGAAGAGAATTTGTGCAGGAGCTCTCTAGGACGATGGGGCCTAGCAAGGAGCTGTGATGCAGCCGTCTTGGAAGGGCCAGTGGATGGCAGAGAGATCGCTGTGTTTTGTTCTCAGTCACAGCCTCAATGACAGCCAGTTTGGTGTCATGGTTAAGTGCGCGGACTCTAATCTGGGAGAACCAGGTTTGATTCCCCACTCCTCCGCTTGCACCTGGCTGCATGACCTTGGGCAAGCCGTAGTTCCGATAAGAGCTGTCCTTGAGAAAGAGCAGTTTCTGTCAGAGCTCTCTCAGCCCCGCCTACCTCACAGGGTGTCTGTTGTGGGGTGGGGAAGGGAAAGGAGTTTGTAAGCCGCTCTGAGACACCTCTGGGTAGTGAAGGGTGGGGTATAAATTCAATCTCCTCCTCCTCTTCCTCCTCCTGCAGTTTGGTGTAGTGGTTAAGGGCCAGTTTGGTGTTGTGGTTAAGTGCACGGACTCTAATCTGGGAGAACCGGGTTTGATTCCTCACTCCTCCCCCACTTGCACCTTACCGTATGACCTTGGGCAAGCCGTAGTTCTGATAAGAGCTGTCCTTGAAAAAGAGCCGTTTCTGTCAAGAGCTCTCTCAGCCCCACCTACCTCACAGGGTGTCTGTAGTGGGGCTGGGAAAGGAGTTTGTGAGCTGCTCTGAGACTCCCTTTGGGTAGTGAAGGGCCATGGGGTATAAATCCAATCTCTTCTTCTTTCTTTGTAGATTGTCCACTGTGATTAAGGCCGATCATATCCTGGTCCTCAAGAATGGCCGTGTGATGGAGCGAGGAAGGTAAGCCACCGTCCCTGCCTAAGGCTGTGCCTCCTTTCTACTCCTCTCCCCACTTAAAACTCTGCCTCTAGTCAAGAAAAGCTGGACTCTGTAGTTTGTTTAAATTATGCCATATGAGACATTTATTTTATTTTATGACATATTCTGGTTTGATTAATCATGAGGTAAGAAGACATCCCAGGCAGAACATTGAGGCTGCACACACTTAATTTTTGTAAATCTCCGCTTCCCGTCTGGTTTTTAAGACTTCAGCCAGCATTTCCCATATGCTGCCTTGCATATCTGTGCAGCCTGAAGCGATAAAATCGTGCTTAAAAAAATTAATGTT